>NW_025820463.1:0-4104 GCF_002878395.1 Capsicum annuum
GAACTTGATAATATTTAGTAAGGTAATCTACTAATTACAATCAAGTTTGAAGAAAATGAAAAGGAAAAATTAAGAAAAAGAAACTAATTTACCTAAATTTAGACTAAAAAATTTAATTATGAAGAAATTTTGTTGAAATCCATGAAGAAACTCTCCAAAATGGATCAAAAGAGCTAAAAATGCCCCAAAATTGAGTAGGCTACTGACACGCACCGGTGTGGCAGCTTTAATTATTTTTCATATTTTAGATTTTTTGGGTACTCTTTTTGACCCATAAACACCTTTAACACTTTCTCTTTCTTTTTTTTAGATCAAATGCTCCCTTTTGGCACCTTCTTCCTCAAGAACACATGAAGAACATGATGAACTTCACGCACACCAAAATTTCTAACTTCTTTAATTCTTCATGAAATTGTCCCCAATTTTAGAAGTATCTTTTCGTCAACTTAGAGAATAAAATAAACTAAATTTTAACCTCCAATTCAACCTCAATCGAAACACCCATTTTTCAAGTTTATGAACATCTTCAAACCTTCAAGATTATGAACAACACCTAATATTTCAACATCTCAAAGTCCCCTCAAGATTGTCTAAAACTTTAGAGTAGATTCCTTTCAATCTACAGAACAAAATCCAGCAATTTTTGTACCTCGAATCACCCCTAATCTTCAAAATTCCTTTTCAAGTTTCAAACATTCAATCTTCTTTAATGGTAGAATATTTCCAACAACTCAAAATTGGATGAAATTTTTGGATTTTAACTAAAAAACACTAGACAATAAGAATCTAGTGTCAAAAACAATCAATCAAAACAAAAAAAATAGATTTTTAAAGAATTTCTGAATTATTTATTTTTGAAGAGATCAAAATCCCAATATTAAGACTTGTGGAAACAAACCTTAACCTATGATTTGATACCAAAATGATAACGATCCTAATCGGACAACTAGAATCGATATCAAAAATATGAAATTAAATAATAAAATTAAAGGATAGTAAGAAATAAGATATGAGGAGTGAAGAAAGAAAGACTACATTGAACAATAACTAAACCAAGGGAGAAAGAGAATTCAATTAAATGCACGAGAAATCAAATTAAATCCACAATATGAAAACTCGGTGATCAATTAAGAAAAAGAAGATAACAGAAGTAATTCAAGAGTCCACCCTAACCACTCAATCTAAGCTAACAATTGAAATTGAACTCAATTGCTACCCTAACCTAGAGTAACTAAATATCAATTCTATTCAAGACAATTCAATCATCCAAAATCTAAGAATGAAAATAGCTAAGAAAACTATTTATAGTAATTGTCTTTTCATAAATAGTCTATTATTAAAATAACTCAAAAATAACAATTTGGAGATAACCCACAAAGGCCCTTCTTGATTGTCCAATTGGAATATTCATCACCTATGGCCTTGTGTTTGTAAGATCCATGGCATATTTTAGACCCCAAGCTATCTTTCATATATGAAATCCCATCCCAATATGCCCACGCTAACCTTTCTCATGTCAATTAGTCTTGAATTGTCTGCTAATTATTTGACATATTAAAAAAAATAAAAAATTAATGAAATGGGACAAGAAGTTTAATCCATTGCATTAGGAGATTAATTATATAATGAACTTTAGTTTTCAACATGACAGTGATCAAGAAAACCCTGATCCATTAATTTTGAGACTGATACTTCAATCCTTGCCTTAGAGATTTTAAACCCCCAACATGTCTTGAAGTGGGCAAACTTGGGATCATATAAATTCTAAATATACTAGTCCAAATAAATATTTATGGATTTATTATTTCAATTGAATAAATATGGATTTAATTGAAACCCAATTCTTATTGAGCTAGCGCATTGATGTGGGATAGAAATGATGAGCCCATTATGCTCAGCCCATAATTTCATCTTATTCTTGAATCCTAATTAGGCGTCATGTCAAATAATATGGCATGCCATTTCAAGTGAAGAATCCAATAGGACCATGTCACATGTCAAAATGATGCAGCATGCATAGTAAAATAAAAGACACAATAAAATGTCGTCATGTCACTAATTGGCCAAAAATATCCATCTTTACCATGACTCGTTCCGTACTATAACTAGAAATAGGGGTGTCATAATTTATAAAAACCACCAAATATTCTAACAAGAAGCAAGAGAGAGTTTGTGAATCAAACATCATAGATTTCTCTACAAATTCAAGCATTCAAGATCTAGTTAATCAAGATTCAAGATCAAGACTACAAGATTCAAGAAAGAACTCAAAGGCCCTTTAATTGAAGCACAAGTCGAGATCAAGTTCATCAAATACATAGATAAGATCCAATTCATCAAAATTCAAGATCACAATCACAAATTCAAGAACAAGATTAAAGCCCTTGACTTCAAGTACAAGTCAAGATTAAATCCATCAAGTTCAAAAACATTCAAGATCAAGTTAGAAGACCTTAAATTTATATTTGAAAAGAAGAATAGGAGTATGCATAGAGATTGTAACACTCAAATATTGAAATCAATAAAATGATTATTGCAATATTTATCTTGCCCAGATTGTATTTTTCCGACATGAATTTGACTGTCTACACTATCTATAAAACATGAAATATAAGCACTAATGTCCTAGGACAAATAGTTTTGTAGGTTGATTAGGAATTAATATAGCATTAATTTCATGACCTATACGGATTAATAAATCAACAAGGCAAACATCATTTCTATGTATTCACCTTTATCATTCATTTTCTCTAAGTTTTTAATGACTTGATTTTTGTGAATTATTCACTTCTATATGATTCAGCTATTACCCCTTTTCATAGTTGCTACGTGATATTTTCGGAGTGTAGAGATGATCGATATGATTTTCAATACATTTCAGTGCGATTTGTGCGACTTTGTGGCTATAAGAGGTCAAAAAGGGTGTTGTTTTGTGCATCAAATGGTAAATCAAACTATGTTGATAAATCCAAAATGTTGATTATGGGTTGGAAACATAGTGGGTGTGATTTTATGGGTTTTGTGTCTTATTTCGACCCTCAATTCAAAGACTTGTGAAATTAGGTCTCGAGGGTCAATTATGTCAAACTAATCTATTTAAAAAAAATCTAGTATTTTTATTAAATCTAGAGTGTCAAATTTAATTGGGCAAGATAATTCATTATTCTCTTGAAACTCCAAAAGAATCCATATAGTTTGGCAAAACCTTGAAAAAATTTAAAGTTCAGCTGGTGCAACAGCTAAAGCACTATTTTGGTTGCTTTAGCTATACACGCTAAAGTGTCATTTGGCCGCCTTATTGATCTAGCCCCAGTTATAAAGTATTGCTTTAGCGGGCCTTGTCCACTTTAGTAGAGGCCGCTAAAGTGGCTGCTTATCCGTGTTAACGGACTGGCATGCAAGCGGGTACTCTTTAGGGATCAATGTTGGTACTGTATATAAATAGGTTTTTTAGTCATTTTTCCACTATTTTCAAGACTTAAAGCTTTGGGTTTTAGAGTTTTGGGTGATTTCTTTCATTTTCAATTTGGGTAAGTTCAACTATTTTATTTCAATTTTTGTCATCTAAGACTCGTTAAATATGTTTCTAAAAGTGAAATTTAGGGATTTTTGCCCATAAGTTCTAAATTAGAATTCTTAAATTTAAACCCGTATTTCAACCTTTTTTCACTTAGATTTTCTTTGACGTCTTCCTTAAAGATAATGTCTTTATAAACAAAAATTTTGCTTTACCCTTCTTTTTTGAATGCCCATTTCGAGGGTCCATTTAGATCCTGACTCAAAAATAGGCAATATGGATATCATTGAATTTCTTATGATACGTAGATCTATATTTGTATTCTTTTTTATTTAGAGGCTATTAACGAGTGATAGGCTTTGTGATTGGAGGATTTTAGGCCTAATTTTCTGTATTCAAGGTAAAAATGTCTTAACTATCTTTAGAATGGATTAGGTAGTTAATACTGACATAAAAAAATGTTATGGTATAGGTATTAATAATAATAATGGTGTTATTTCCTACTATGTGCCCGTATCGGAGTCTATGATATTGTTGTTCGTGATTTTAGATATTTTTAGCTACGTGTGACTGTGTGGGGTCTTATA
>NW_025820464.1:0-1423 GCF_002878395.1 Capsicum annuum
AGACAATACCCGAACCCAATTTTCAATTAATTCTCACTGGATTCCAAATCGAATAGGCATGGGGGATTCCGAGACTGTAACGAGTCTGTCTGTTGAGATAAAGCCGATTCCGGCGAGGATATAGCCGAGAAAACTGAATTGGGAGTCGCGGCTAAATAGAACTTGATCTGGTTTCAACCAAAAAAAAAAGGCGGGATGGACTTTTTGGGGGTAGTTTGGTCAGAAAACGAAAGAAAAGGGGGCGGGGTTTATGGTTTTTCCTTTTCCGGAGCTCCGGCGAGCTCAGTAGTGTCATAAAGAAAAGAACAAGCGGCCACAATGTTTTCCAGCGACGATCTCTCAACTTTCTCTCTCTCGCTGTTTCTTCCTCTTTTTTCTCATGGGTGTGTGTCATCCGGTGGCTGTGCGTGTGTTCGTTATTGTGTAGAAGAGAGTCCTTTTGGGGAGCTTTTTTTATGTATCTATAATGGACATGGAACCTGTGGGAATTCTCTTTGTCCCCTCTTGAATATTGTCCTTTGTATATATATATTGTTGTGGGTATATCCAGTGAGGTGAGGGTGGGGTAGTGAGGTAGGGTCGGTGGGCTAGAGGTAGGGTAGGTGAGGTGTAAGGATAAAGTTTGTTAGGATAGGATTCAAACAAGATAAAATTTGTTAAGGGTTGTTATTTTTGTCATTTTATGGAGGGTATAATCACGTGGGTAAGGGTGTATGATAAAGTGAGATAAAAATGAATAAAATTAGACTTAGGAGGGACAAAATTAAGTGTCTACACTAATATAAATAAAAAATTTGTGTTTGATAAAGCAAATTAGCCAAGTTCTTTCTTTAATATATCAATGAGGTATATCTTTAAATAATTTCATAAATGAGATTTGAAAAGAGTCTAGTATATGCAGACATTGTCTCTATCTCATAAAAATAGAGAGATCATTTTTGAAAAATTACCACTTAAATACAGCAAATAAACTTAGTATAAAAATAGGATAAAACATGACTGCTAATAAAGAAACCAGAACATAGCATGTATTAACAAAATAAAAAAGATTTTTAAATCTTGTCCGAAGATAGAGAGACTGTTTTCGATGAATCCTCGCTCAAATGCAGTAAATCAAAATAATCTCTTTAATTTTATTTTTAATGTATAATAAAGATATATATATATATATATATATATATATATCTTAAAACTAAAACTGATGTGTTGTTCCATTTAAATAAATAAAAGCACTTTCCCCACATGCAACAACAATAATTGCAGTTCTCATTCCAATTTATCGCAAGGCAAACACTTTGTTAGACTCAGAGAGGTATGCCATTTTTCTCTTGATTTTAATCTTGTTTACTTTTGTTTTTATATACTCACATTTGTGCTTTTGTAGTATTTTGTTGCAGTCATAAGTTGCTTCTTCCCAACTGTC
>NW_025820465.1:0-1044 GCF_002878395.1 Capsicum annuum
TGCCTAAGTATGCTATTGTGCAAATTATGTTGTGAGTGAGATCATTCCAGAAAATCTTTCTTTCCATCAAACAAAGAAATTTTTGCATGATGTAACACATTACTTCTAGGATGAGCCGTATGTTTTTTGGCGATGTGATGAAAATATTATAAGGAGATATGTGCCAGAAGTGGACGTATTATGTATATTGGAAGTATGTCATGCTTCTCTAGTTGGAGGTTACCATATAGGTGACCGAACGGCTAAGAAGGTGTTGCAGAGTGGATACTATTTGCAAATATCATTCAAGGATGCCCACGAGTTTATGCCAAAATACGACCAATGTTAGAGGCAGGGGTCAATCTCCAAAAGACATGAGATGGCTTTGACTAAGATGCTTAAAGTGGAATTGTTTGATGTAGGGGACATCGATTTCATGGGTCCTTTTGTAAGCTCTATGCGATAAAGTATATTTTAGTTGTTGTTGACTATGTCTCAAAATAGGTCAAAGCTGTTGCCTTGTCTAATAATGAAGGAAAGAGAGTTGTTGCTTTTCTTGAGAAGAAAATCTTCTCTCGCTTTGGAGTACCACGTACTATTACAAGTGATGGAAAATCTCATTTTTGCAACAAAGTGTTTCAAGCGGCTTTAGCAAAATATGGGGTAAAATAACATAGAGTAGCCACTCTATATCACCCATAGACTAGTAGGCAAGTGGAGGTGTCAAATCGAGAGATTAAAGTCATCCTAGCAAAAATGGTAAATGCTAGTCAAAAAGACTAGTCTGGAAGCTCGATGATCCCTTATAGGCATATTGGGCTACTTTCAAGACACCCATTGCCATGTCACCATTTCAGCTGGTCTATGGAAAGGCCTGTCACCTACCAATAGAGATAGAGCACAAGGCCTTATGGGCACTCAAATGGTTGAATTTAAGTTGGAAGGAGGTAGCAGAGATGAGACTGGGACAACTGAATGAGATAGATGAATTCCATATCAGGGCATATGAACGAGCAGGCCTATATAAAGAAAAGATAAAAAAATATCATGATTGAAGGATAGAGA
>NW_025820466.1:0-3355 GCF_002878395.1 Capsicum annuum
GAATGGACTTGGGTCAAACACCCACCCAGCTAGCTCCGGAGCTATAAGTCTAGAGCTATGATTTGCGAGTTTTACTTATCGCTTTACTGTTTATTATTCTTACTTAACCTCTTCAAATATAGTATTTATTATCGAGCAATCAACTCGCATTATCCTTAATCCTTTAATTAAAAAAATCTTACATTCTTTCCAAGTCCTATGTCCTTGCCCAAAAATAAAAAAGAACTAAAATTAAAAGAGGAAAGTAGACTAGCTCAAAGTAAGCCTGTCAAATGGGCCGGTTTGACCCGGCCCGAATCAGCCCGTTTAATAAAACCGGCCCGGTTTGATCGGCCCGATCAGCCCATGGGCTGTAGGGTACCGAGTCCTGGGCCGATTTAATTTTTGGGTTGGGCCCGGTTAACCCGTCCCGGACCAAGTCTGGTCCAGGCGCGCCGGTTAATCGGCCCGGGCCGATTGTTTTTTTTATTTTGGAGATTTGGACCAAACTAGTCGTTGGCCCAACGGCTATATAGCTGTTTTTGGATTCAAACAGCTAGTTTGGGCCCTTTTATTAAAACAAAATAAATTATTTAAAATATTTTTTAATCCCCAAAAAAATTTCTATAAATATCCTACACCTTCAAATCATTTTTCACATAATTTTTCATTCTCTCAAATCTCATTCTCTCTCAAATCTCAATTCTCAAATATTCTATATATTTAATTTCCTAAAGTGCTCACTTTAATTTTTTAATTTTGCGATTACAAAGTACGAGTGGAAGTTTCTAAAGTCGCAACCTTCGGATACTTCCGAAATTTGGTATTGTCGTTCCATCTCTTACGTTTAATTTTTATTTAGTATATTAATTGTTGAATATTTAATTTTATTATATTTGTGTATTTTGAATTTTTTTAGTTTAATTTATATTATGGATAAATTAAAAGACCTCGCTACTAAAGGTGTTAAAATTTTTTATTCCGGAAGTGGTAGCGGTAGTAAAAAGTGAATTACTAGCGGTAGAGGTACTTCAAGTAGTAGATATACCCGCGTGCATTCGCTTCCGATACCGTTTGGTACACCTTTTGAGGAAGAAATAGGTGTAGGTGCTCATGATATGGATTATGTAGAAGCTCAGGAAAATTACGGTATAGAAGAAGAAAATGAAGTAGATGCGATTAATTTAGACGAAGATGATGAAAATATTGGTAAGACACCCGCAGTAGGAAATACTAATGTTAGATCTGAATTGGTTAATCTTCCTTCCCGTCCTCCCCGTGCCCCAAGAGCTCTAAAACAACTAGTATTGCATGACAATTTTTTGAACGTGTATCAGATACTGAGGTGCAATGCAATATTTGTCAACAAATATATAAGCATAAAAGCAGAGGCAAGCAAAGGGGTGCGGGTACATTAATGAGACATATAGGTGATGCTTACAAAAGAGAGTTAAATATTGCACGAGGTGGTGGGGATGTTGGTGGGCCAACGCAAACTAAAATGGACCCAACAGTCGGTCAGGTAATGAAGAAGTATAATAAATTGAGGGACCGGGAAGAAATAGCTAAAATGGTGGCTGTGGGTTGTTTGCCTTTTAGTTTTCCTTCTTCTGATGCCTTTATTCATTATATTCAAGCAATTTATAATTCTATGTTTAATGGTATTCCTAGAAGTACTTGTCGGTCTAATATTTTTAGACTTCATTCGCAATATTGTTTTTATTTATCAACATTGTTAAAAAATATTCAATGTAAATTGTCCCTAACTTCTGATCTTGGTCATGTTGTAAATAAAAATGATTATTTAATCGTTACTTGTCACTGGATGGATAGTAATTTTGTGATACAAAAATGTGTTCTTGCTTTTTTATATGAAGAAGATCGTAAACATACTGGAGATTTTATTGCTGATTCTATTGTTAAAGTTGCCGAATTTTATGGTATCAAAAATAAAATCTTATGTATTGCTTTTGATAACGCTTCTAACAACAAGACTGCTATAACAAAGTTAAAATCTAAGTTATCTCCGTCGTTACCTGAAATTTTTCATATTAGGTGTGGATGTCGTATATATAATTTAATTGTAAAAGATTGTCTTGGGTTTTTGAGCTTTATATTGAAAAAATCCGTCTTGCTGTTGGTTTTATTCAAGGAAATAATTGAAGAAAAAGAATTAGAGAATTTAAAGTTAAATGTCAAGAAAATGGACTTGCACGATATTGATGCCTGAGGAAATTGATATTAGATGGAATTCTACGTATGATTTTTTAAAAACTTGTTATAAATATAGAGTTCCTATTACACTAGATTTTAACCAATATTGTGGTTCATTTGTTGATTCTGCTGATTGCATGCTACATGATTCTGATTGAGTTGTAATTAATGATCTTGTTAAGTTTTTAGAAAAATTTTATGTAGCTATGGTTGAATTTTTCGGTGCTTATTATCCTACTGGTTGTAATATTTTGACATATATAGTCGATATTTCTGATTTGCTCAAAGAATATAAAAATAAAGAAGGTTATAAAGAAGCTGTTGGTGTCATGTTTACTAAATTTTAAAAATATTTTTTTCCGATTTCCCCTATTTACTTGGTTGGTGTTATGCTAAATTCGTGCATGAAATATAATACTATGTGCCACTTTAGTACTATTATTTATGCTAACTTAGAAATAAATACTAACAATGATTCTGAACAAGTACAACCAGATTTGTGGACGGCTATGGGTGATGCGAATGAATACATACAAAAAATTATTTAATCACTATGTTGATTTAGTTAATTTAGCCGTACCTACAAATATCACTCCAACTGTCGCTCCTCATCCTCTCGAGGAGCCATCATCTTCTAAAAGGCTGGAACATAGTGATTTTCCTGATTCCTTTTATGATTTACCTTGTTGAAACAGTGTTGACGAGAAAGCTTACACATCAACTTATCGGGAAGAGCTTAAATATTATCTTCGGTCGCCGCCAGAGGATCGCAGACGAAGGATCAACACATTGGATTGGTGGAGGAGTAATGAAACACAAAATCATGTGCTTTCAAGATTAGTTAGAGATATCTTGAATGTTCTAATGTCATCAATTGCATCAGAGAGCGCCTTTAGTCAGGGACGATAGCAGCTTGGAGACAACCGACACTCATTGGGAAGCAATGCAATGAATGTTCTAGTTTGCCTTAGAGATTGGATTAAAGCGGAAAAAAGAAACCAAGGAATGGAATCGGAGCCGAACGATGAGCAAAAACTTGAAGAAATTATGTCTTCACGGGAGAACTCAACAAAATCAAGTCCAATGCATGGTTTTGCCCCCGTTGACTTTAACTATCCTATGCAAGTTCCCGTTAATATTAACATGAATGAGTAGGAAAAAA
>NW_025820467.1:0-1060 GCF_002878395.1 Capsicum annuum
TTTAATTTTTTTTATTATTTGAACATTGATATATAATATTTTCATATGCAGGAAAAAGATAAGGGTAGGCGAATACCAAATGATGAGCTATTCGAGGAGACTCATACCAAAAAAAAGGACCCGACTGATAAAGATGTTTGGGTTGAAGCTCGTGCAAAAGCTGTCCATGTAAGAAACAAATTTTGAATTATAACTACTTTAATATTTTTTTACTTTTAATATTAACTTTACTTTAAATATAGGATGAATATACACGTCTTGTTGCTGAGTATCGTAGTAGTTAGCCTCCTGAAAGTCAGGGTGACCCAATACTCGAGCATATAGAGGAGGAGTTATGGACAAAAGCTATAGGTCCTGCAAATAGAGGCCATTTCTATGGATTTCACACAAAATTTTTTGGTGATAATATTAGGTGTTAGTCCGGTGATGCATGCTCTAGCTCTTCAGTTAATAGAGAAATCATTAAAAGACTACAAAATACAGTTTCTCAACTCACTAAAGAGCTTGCTGAACAGAGAGAGAGGTTTGCTGAATAGAGAGTGAGATAGAAAAAGACCAAGAAGGCAACAACATCACAAATCAAGATGTTGCAGCAGCAGTTCAGCTCTTTCCTTCAGACTGCGAGGGTTATTCTTATGTGTCCTGGTGATGTAGTTCGGGCTGGAAAATGTCTAGGCCCCTGGATGATTTCAGTACGAATGATGATATGGAAGACGAGGACGAATTCAACGATGATGACTTTTAGTTTTTTTATTTTTGTATGTGTTGTATTTATTATTTAGACATTTTGTTGTTTGAAAGTGTTGTTGTAGTTTTTTCATACTCACATTTATAGGACATTTTGTACTTGTTGTAGACTTTTGAAAGTATTTACGTTTAGATTTTGGTTGTTGTGGCGGCTATATTGATTTGGTTACTGCTGTATTGGATTGTTGTTGTTGCATTGTGTATTTGGATTTTGATTTTTATTTTTTAAAAAAATTTCCAGAAAAACCGACCACAAGTGATCGGTTAATGAGAATGTGATTGGGAATAATGAAAACAGACCTGCTGGTACTAG
>NW_025820468.1:0-1381 GCF_002878395.1 Capsicum annuum
CACCGTTTTGCCTGTTTGACCACCCAAATGGCACCAAAAAATTAAACAAACCACACTGGGATGATCCCAAACCTCCCTGGCACACCTCGTTCAATTTTTGACCTACACCACACTCGCACACTGAGCCCACCCCAAAAACCGTATGCTATAGCACGCAGATTTAGCCTAAAAATACCCTATTCGCGCTGTTTTGCTTATTTGCCCACCCAGATAGCCACAAAAAATTAAACGGACCATATTAGGATGATTCCCAGCCTCCCTGGCATGCCTTGGTCGATTTTTGACCTACAACACACTCGAACCTTAGGCCCACCCCCAAAACCGCAAACTATAGCTCCCAAATTTGGCCTGAAAATGCCCCGCTTGCACCGTTTCACCTATTTGTCCACCTAAATGGCTATGACGAATTAAATGGACCATACTTGGATGATCCCCGGCCTCCCTAGCATGCCTCCATATATTTTTGCCCCACATCATGCCCGGACCCTGGGCTCCCCAAAACTGTGGGCTATAGCACACAGATTTGGCCTGAAAATACCCCATTCGCACCGTTTGACCTGTTTGTCACCCAAAAAGAGATAAAAAATTAAACAGAACATACTGGGATGATCTTTAGCCTCCCTAGTATGCCCCGGTCAATTTTTGGCCCACATCAAACCCGGACCCCGGGCCCACCCCCAAAATCGTGGGCTATAGCTATTAGATTTGGCCCAAAAATGGCCTGTTCGCACTGTTTCGCCTGTTTGTCCACCCAAATGGCCACAAAAAATTAAATGGAATACAATAGAAGGATCCCTAGCCTCCCTAGCATGCGTCGGTCAATTTCAGCCTACTTCACACCTGGAGCCCGCTCTCAGCCCTAAAATCATAGGCTGTCGCACGCAGATTTGGACAAAAAATGCCCCGTTCGCACCGTTACACCTGTTTGTCCACCCAAATGGACACAAAAAATAAAGTGATCTTTATTGGGATGATCCCCAGCCTCCCTAGCATGCCCCAGTAAATTTTTGGCCAACAGAACGCCCGGACCTTGGACCCACCCCCAATATCGTGGGCTATAGCACAAAGATTTTCACCAAAAATACCCCATTTGCTTCGTTTCTCCTGTTTGTCCACCCAAATAGCCACGTAAAATTAAATGGATCACACTGGAATGGTCCTCAGCCTTCCTGGTATGCCCTGATCAATTTTTGGCCCACTTCACGCTTGGACACCGGGTTTACCCGCTAAACCGCGGGCTATAGCACTCAAATTTGGCCCGAAAATGCCCCGTTCGAACCGTTTTACCTGTTTGTCCACCCAACTGGCGACGAAAAATTAAACGGACCACACTGGGTCGATCTCCAGCCTTCCTTCCATGCCTCAATCGATTTTTGGCCTA
>NW_025820469.1:0-3433 GCF_002878395.1 Capsicum annuum
AAAGTGATTGAATAAATACAATGTACAGGTTATCACAAGTTCTAGTAAGTGTGGTCCACTCCTATTACGATTTATTCACTTGTTTCTGATTTCTATTGAGCTCCTATATCATATGTGATTATCTACAGCTTTTCATACTTAGTACATATTTTGTACTGACGTCCCCCATGGGGGACCTGTATTTCATGCTGCAGGCACAGATACCTCAGCTCATACACCGCACAAGTAGGAGCCAGGATATCCAGCTGTTTTTGGTGAGCTCCAGTTTGCTTCGGGGCTTTCCGTGTCATATCTAGTCACTTTTGGTACTGTATAGAAGTTAGTTATATGGCGGGGTGTATCCCGACCTTAGTTAAACTTTGTGTATTATCTAGGGGCTTTGTAGACCTAATGTACGATCAAGGTGGTGTTTTGTTAATAGACGTGATGGCTCCAACGGCCAAGTATTGTATATACATATATATGTGTGCTCGAGCTTATATAGGTGATTATTTCCTTTTATATGCGACATGATGCTGTCCGAATTTTGGGTTGTCATAGAGGTATGCATGGGAAGTATAAGATTATGAGCTGGTTCTCCCGGGCCTCCTCGGTTACGGGTGCCAGTCCGCCCCAATAGGATTTGAGGCATGACACAAATGAACTAAAACTACTTTAGAGTTCGAGATATAATAATACTCATAAACACTAAACTCACCTGAAGGACTGCACCTGAAAGTGTAAAACCCTACTGCTGATACTTTCTTCTGAGATAGAACTCTAAACTTTCTATAGCCCCAGTAGTCATCCTATAATAACTTAAACATTGACTAACTTAGAATTTCCAGGAGTATCACCATACTAACTTCCTTCATATCCTACTAATATCACATCTCTAAACTTATATTTCTCCCTAAACCATGAGAATTACCATTACACCTGGACATCTAGCATTAATATCTTACAACCCATAACTTAGCTAGTAAGAACATCAATTACTAGCCCTATTCAGACTTAGCAGTAAAGGGTACTACATAAGCACACCCACACTATCATACTTAGCTTAAATTCATCCATACACTATTTTCAAGCCTACTGATTCACCTTTCATACAACTAGCCCCATGGATACATAGTCTACCAAATTCAGATAACACTATCCCCAATTTACTGCTGCTAAACTTTTGGATTCATGCTTCTAACTCTAGGTCATACCTTATCATATAATTATGAGTAGGGATCTGAAATCACAACTGGTTTCGGCTCAAAGCATGATTTTTTATGATTATGAATGAAATAATTCAAACTTTAGAACGTGAGGGCACTGATGGAATCCTTTTAATCTCGCATGAAATCCTATAACTATTTGCAGGAAATGCCTAAGAAATTTCTATCTGAAAGGATTTAAGCTTGGCTACTTCTATTGCCTCAAGAATAAAGCAAAGTTGGCACGAATGGAGTAATGTGAGAATCTACACAAGTTACTTAGAGAACACTTATAATGCACGATCTGAGACATGAAAGAAGGAAAATATTTCCTAAAAATGTCTTATAGGCTCTCGTCCATAAGTGTGGTGCACTTTACATCCATGCACAAGACTCTACTCAACGCGACTTTCAGACTCCCTAGGATACTTTAAAACCTTAGGCTCCGATATCAAGTTTGTAATGCCCCGGGAGTACACCTTAAACATCACATAGTGCCTACAGTCCCGAGATACCAAAAACTAATCCATGAGATGGTACCTATTGTGAGCACTTAATAATAGTGATAAATAACATATACGGAATTTCAACTAAAACACCATAAGGTTTTAACAACTGAAATCAATGCAAGATCATGGTTTAGAACGTCTGGAAACATACTGGAAATACTAATAAAATGACTGATAATCACAACTGAAAATTGAATAACTGTCTGTACTAGTCTGAAAGCCTCAAAATTGTCTGACTGTGGAGTTGATGGGACAAGCCCCTAACTAACTTCAACTAATGAAATAACTGAACTACTAACATAACTGAACATAAGATAACTCTTCCTCGAAGGATGATGACTCACCATTGTTGGTGCTGCTGATGCACTAGAAAGTCTAAGTACGATCGAAAATTCGAGCATTCGAATCTATGATATAAGACATCATAGTGTAAAAAACGAGTATGCGATCAGTACTTTGATTATATTGGTATGCTATTGAATTTAGGCTGATATACATAGATTCATGCGCATAAGTAATTACTAACTGAATGTATAGCATGAGGTACTGAGTAAGAATGCATGACCAAGCATAAAATAAGTTCTGAAATAGTTTGTAAACTGAAATACTGAAATCTGATAACTGAATAACTGATAAATTGTATGCTATGGTCAAGCAAGACTAAACTAAATTCTGAAATGAGTATTGAAACTAAAACTGTGGGTGGTATCATCTAACCAACATGCCCCAGTCTGAGCTAATCGGGGTCTAACCTGTGACCACAGTTGGAAGGGTGTTAGTACCGTGCCATGGGTACTAACAATGGTTGTGAAGTCATTCCTAATCTAGCAGGTGAACACGAGATCAGTCCTAAACTGGAGGGTGATCTCTGAGAGTGTCAGTCCTAAACTGAAAGGTGACATCTCATTACCTACACTAGTTACGTAGTTCAAGATCTTAGGGATTGCTCCTAAGGACCCAGTCCTAACTGGCGGGTGAGCCTCCATCCCTAGGTTCACTCGGTGTTGAATCCTACTTCCAACTGAATGACACTGATTGCTAGAAGGAACTAACTTAACTGTACAAGTAACTGATCATGACATCAAACTGAGTGCTAATGCTCAAAACTATTCTGAAACTACTGAAACTAAGTAAACTACTAAATTTCGGGTATTCATAACCCCCAAAAATTGATAGCAATAATAATAGGACCACATAAAATCTTTGAAACCATGGAAGGAAATCATTGTTGATAATTATTCAGTTAAGCATTTCATCAAACACATGGGGACTAAGACTTTAACATAGGCGTATTTTTTAAACATAAAAAGATAGCACAATCACATGACCAAATCATAAACTGAGGGTTTTATTCTGTATTTTTGTGAACATGATATTGAAGTCACAATATTTAAAACATACTATAATGCATTCCACGTGAAATCAATTGAAAACATAATTTGAAAATCGAATTACCAAGATATAACTAAACATGCTTCAACTTTCAACGTGTAAGGACTCTTTCTATCAAAACCTCTTTGAAACATAACAAGGGGTCATTATTCAAACCCCAATCATTTAGGCATTTCATCAAACACTTGAAATTCATGGACTTGAGCATGAGAATAATCAAAACATGAGATGCAAACATAATTGAAATATTACAAATCATAGATTTAGGGAGTTAACATGCGAATAGCACCATTCAAACATTTAAGGTTTAATTTCATCAACAATTACTTGTAAACATCATGTAAAATT
>NW_025820470.1:0-2082 GCF_002878395.1 Capsicum annuum
AACCCAACCTTGAACCTAATGATGTCATGACCAACTTGTTTCCCCGGTGATCAAGTTTCAACATGAGTTGTTGGAACTCGTCATAGTAGGTCATAACACTTTTGATCCCTTACCTTAGATAATACAACTTGGCAAGGAGCTCATGTCTATAGCTCTAGGTAGGTATCTTTGTCTCATGAGATACCTCAATCTAAACCAAGGTGGTGGCTTCCCATCAACTAATTCATTACCAAACCACTTGACATATTCCCACCAAGTGTTAGCGTAACCCTCAAAATGAGCAACGACATAGCAACTTTTCTTTTTCTCAAAAAGATCATTGACTTGGAAGACTTTATCACAAGATGATTCCCAAGCAAGGTAGGCCTCGAGGTCACTTTCTCCTTTGAAGATTGGAAGACTCAATTTGATGGTATTAATGCCTACATCTCTCTCTTAGTGCTGGTTCACTTGTTGGTTCCATGGACCAACTCTTCCCCCATGACTTCGGTATCCCATTTGATCCATATGACTTTCTATCATCTCTTCTTCCCTCATATAAGCATCATCATACACTCTATACTCTTCATGTTCCTCTCTACCATATTCCTCAAAGTGGACAGGTCGATTTGGGTTAAGTGGAACTTAGTTTGGAGGAATTAGATTTAGTGGTGATGGTGGTCTTTGGTTGAGTGGAGCTTGGAAGGGAGGGTTCGGATTTAGCAAAGGTAATTGATGACCAAGTCCTTTTTGTGGGGATTAAGAAGATTGTGAATGAAATGGCTTATTGAAGTCTCGGCTTTGGGGGTAGGGAGTATCTTGGATTGCGACATTTAGTGATGGTCTTGGTGGATTGAGCATTGGATGTGAGGTTTCGGGGGAAATGGTATCGGAAGTATTTTGGTCATGTCCACTTGAAGAAACATGGCAGTGTGGAGGAGTAGTAGGGCGGGATTTCCTTTGAATCTCCACATGTTCCAACCACCCGCTCATGGTTGTCACTTCCCTTTTCAATGATGTTACATCCACCTTCACTGAAGACACATCAAATTCTAACTTCCAAGACTCACTTGCATTATTTCCAAAGTTCAGTTGAGGTCATCAATAGAAGCCATGAGGATATTGGTATCATTGTTGCCCACGATTTGGGAGGTCGTTCCCTCCATTGCAATGTACCTAAGAAAACACCTACAAAACAATAAGAAGTTAGCTCAAAAATAACCTCGCCACCCTTTCACACTTTTATTACCTTACACTTAGCTCTACAAGTATTGTAAGTTGGCTAATAACCTGTGAGTATTCAGGGGATGAGTATACTCTTGTGCGGAGTAAATTCTTGTTTGAAGACTTAAAGAATTCTCATCGAACTTGAACCAAGAGTTACAATGAATTCAAAAGATAAAAGCACTCAAGAAAACATAGACACGAACAACAGATTCAAGGACTAATTGACAATCTAGTAGGAGTTTACTAGTTTATTAATTAGTTTTAGGATCACTTAACACAACCAAGGATCAACAATTAGAAACCAAGAATCCCAATTTGAGTTTAAAGTTAATGTGTGAACAGTACAATGATGATGTGGCAGACTGCAATTGGCCTCGATTCTAAACAAATTTTATTCACCAATTTAGAGTTTTTATCAATTCACAATTTGGAATGGATGAATTGGTATTGGAGGGGAAGCACAAGTCTTAGATCCTTTTTCAAATTCAAACTCAAAAGGGGAAACTTGACTTGTATTACTTTCTCAAAACAAGGTCCTTAAAATATGAAAAAGTGGTTGAAAAGTGGTTGTCAAGTCTATGAGTAATGTGATCAAATCCTTTCACCAATAATATAGGATAAGACGTAAAGAACAACAAGAACACAATAATCTTGGGGTACTCATAGGGTGAAAAATGGTTGTCAAGAACACAACTCTCAAGCTTGACTACGTATGAATCGTCTTAAGCTTGGTGTACTCGTATCAAGTTGCCATAAAATATCTATGGCAACGCTTAATGGGTAAAAATATGCCTATTGTATCGGCTTCTTTAATTTTCGCCAAAAAATTTCCACAAATATTATTAGCAACTTTGTAACAGTGAAAAGTAACGTAAA
>NW_025820471.1:0-4121 GCF_002878395.1 Capsicum annuum
AAATCATCTTAGAGGCATGGATTTCCATACCTATAATGATGTTAGTCGTGAGTGGATGATCTTGGAGTTAGAGGAAGTTATGATTAGTATCTCCGAAAGGGGGATGATGTCCCAAAAGGAATTTAGTGTCTTTATGTTAAATTATTGAGGGAAGTTTGTGTTCATGTATATATAGATATCCCCTATTGTATTGAGAATTGTGGTTATAGATTGATAAGAAGTTAAGTTCTCAAGTCTAGGATTGTGACTTTAATCTAAGGGGGAGATGGTGAGTTAAGGTAGTTTTCGAATCTTTCTCATTGTGGCAAGTTTGGGAAGAGTCATGATGGACCTCCTCCTATTCAAGTGTGTTCCTCTTACTTCAGTTTAAGAGTTCATGCTACTAATATCTTATCCATTCAAGACCTGCCAACATCTAAGGTTTGTGTTCTCTATGTAAGTCATGTCATGTTTCGACATCCAAACAAGAAGCAATAATGTACCTCAGTGACCCAATACTCCAAGTATCCGAGCCATAGGCTATGTTGCTCATGATCCAAACCTATGTCTCATGACATGCTCAGTCCTAAGGAAATATATTTCTGTATGTTGCAGAATCATTTTATGTCGGAATTAGCCAAAGTGATAAAGTCTATGCTAACTCATGGAAAATTTTCAGCTCCTTGAATGGGGAGCAATCACTTTAAGTGAAATCCTTACCTTAGTTGTTAGTGACGTAAATTTTGGCTTTATGCCATATAGCTCATGATATGTGCATCCATGTTTCTCATTTTGATCTATCCTAAGGGAACCACCATGGGTTGTTTCCGTGCCAAACAACCCTTTACTTATGATCCTAACGCTTGATATCTGAAGCACTCCGTGCCTATTGTATCGTATCTTCACTTCATGTCCCTCTTCTAATAGTGCAATAAGTATGTGTGATGGTCTGATAATGTTACTTTCATTCATGATGTTTATGCTCGGGTCCCTTAATGACCCTCCATATGTTCGTATGATGGTGGTTGTGGAAGCGTAGTAGTGAGTTAGGTATGGGAGTAGATGTTCTTGAAAGTGAGAAATTAGATGTGATTCTCGAGCTGAGGTTATAGGGGAAAGGAAAAGGAAGGATATGAACTTTTGTTGTGCAAAATAGCAAAGAAGAAAAAAAAATGTGGTGAAACTATTTGTAAGAGTGATTGAAATTATTGGCCTTAGTGGGGAGAGATCTATGTAGTGGGTGTAGTAATGACAGGCTTAAATTTTGTGTTGGGTGAAGAAATAAACCAATGTGCCATGTGGTTAGTATTCCTTGAATTAAGACTTGAGTTGTTGGATTATAGTGATAAGGTGAGATGGGTTGTGGATATGATGTAGAGTACAGGGTCCCTTAGTTTAAGTTAGCACCTTTTTCCTCCGAGTGAGGCTTCAACATAGAAGTGTATTACAGTGGAAAGTCAAATTTGTATGGTTAGACGCGTATGGGGAAAATTGTAAGTTGGGAATGATGAGGCATGTAATTTATTGTTTGGGGCGTAGGCAAATAATGTCTCCAAGCTTAAGTCTTTTAATTGTATCTTGAAGATGGAGAAGGATAATATTTGTACGTCCAGAGAGATTTTCATCTCATGAATTGTACCAATCTTAATCAGGCCGAGGATTCTTAGAAAAAATCCATATCTTATAATGCTTTAATCATTTGCCATAAAACACATGCCAAGATCATGTCGATGCCATGTTTCATTATCTCGTGTTTCGTGCTTTCATATTTCACTAGGAGTTATCATGAAGCTTGCTCGCTGCCTTCACATATTTTGTTGAGGAAAAATACTTAATTCTATACTACATACTTTATTCTACATTTTTAGAGCTCCAAAAAGTCCCTACCCATCATTCGAGGACGAATGATCCCAAGGTGGAGATAATGTAACACCCCGTACTTTCGGGATAGAATCAAGACCGTCGTCCTTATGCGTATAGACCCGAACTAAATGATTCCTTGTTAATATATGTGTGGTGATCAATCTTATAGTGTAAGAATACCTTTGACAATGAATTGAGTTCACAAAAATCCCCTAACTCTAAGACGAGTTGAAAACATTTCAATCGAATAAGTTTTAGTGGATGTTTAAACTTGGGTCAACTTACATCGAGCATAACTCCTATAATATGATGAATTAGAGGGCCTACTATATATCAAATAAAAGGTCTTCGAATTATCTTTCTAACGATACTAATTTCGCCAAAATCCGACATCCGAGCAAGAAGTTATGGCTTTGCAAAGTGGAGTGTGTCGCCCAGCATAAGGTGTGCCATGCACACCCTAACTTATGCCATAAGGTGTGCGACCTACACACTAATGTGTGCGATAAAGTGTGCGACGCACAACCTATCTTATGCGATAAGGTGTGCGCCGCTTACATATTGACCCAAGTGACTTAAACACTCCGTTTTTGGGGCAAAATGGTCCTTTTCCCACACATATATAGTCCATAAACACGGAATTTATTTCCAAAACAAACAAAATACATTCTTTTTTTCAAATCCCTCAAGAACTAACCCTTAGGATCTCAACCAAAATATCAAGATCCCTCAAGATTCAACCGTGGATTTTCAAAATTGATTAAAGATTTGGAATTCCCAAATCGTAGACTTCAAGAATCATCCATCGAATTCCTAATTCGAGGTACGTGGGGTTTTCCTAAAAATTTATGGGCAAAGAAACATTCTTTAATTCATACTAAGGATTTATAAATCATGTTTTAAGAAAGGGATTTCGAATTTATGGACATATTCATGTTTTAGAAGCGTTAATGATATTGTTTTGGTCTTTAAGGCTTTCCCCCAAATTGATTGGAAAATTATATATATATGTATGAATGTGTTTAAAAATGAATATTCAATGAACCCCTCTCTTGTTATGATCTTTTCCATCTTTCATATGATATGAATTATTCTAAATTGCATCTTGAAAGCATGTTATGAAATGTTTTGAATGATTTTATATTTGAATTATGATTTCGAGTTCAAAAGAGAGAGGGTTGTTTATGTTGTTGAATGTTGAAAATATTCATATAATGAAAGAGTGCATGATTTTGCCAAAAGCACATGACCACCATATGTTTGAGTAATCTCAGCATAGTTTTGACTCATGTTTTCGGAACATGAAATCTTTTATATTATTTTCACGTTTGGGTGGTCCGAACTGTGTTTTAATGAAAGAATTATGCATGATGCATTATGGCTCAGAAATAGGACTTGCAAGTCTTGGTGTGACGACACCAATTCAGATTATGCCATGATAATTTCATAACAGAATAGAATGCGTGTTTGAAATCAGACTTTTCAGATGTTGAAACTAGAAAAATGCATGATTCAAAATAGGATAAAATTGCGCATAAAGAGAGCTTAGGTGGTTCCTCGAAGAAGGCACGAGTTCAGAAAACTCGTTGTCCGAAATCGTGATTTGTCGATCCGGGTATATTATATTACACTGGCCTAGTGCTGTGTGGCGTATCATAATAGAAACTCCACCCTTGCGCCACACTTGGGTTGGGGGCTTCCAGGTCGAGTCAATGGCGAATTCCATACAGCCCGTGAGATTTTAGAATTGTAGGGGTGTACCACCTAGCTCAGAATTAATATGAAGAACAGAAACTGCATTGTCAAGAATGATTTATGATTTTCAGAAAGGGTGCCCATGTGTTTCGAAAACTGTTTTATGTATGATGTTTTGACAAATTGCTCTCTATTATTTTATTTATATAACAGCTTTATTTTGGAATGCTTTGCATGCCAGTACTTTTGTGTTGACCCCTCCTCCTTCCAGGTTCTGAGGAACAGTCTAGGGGTCCAGATAAACAGTAGATATTTCATATCACAGATCAGATTAAGCAGTGGTGAGCCTTCTATGATCCAGAAGGCCTAGTTATTTCAGATATTTATCCTTAGTTATGTTTTGGTCGACTGGGGGCCTTGTCCCAGTTTTCAAACAGTTTGTTTAGTTCATAGTAGATATTTCGCAGACTGTATTCAGATATATTTTGAATTTCAGTTTTCAGTATTATGATCACTTTCAGATTGACCATGTTTCCATATTAGATGTCTATTTCCGCATTATCTTTTATTAAGTGAATGTTGTG
>NW_025820472.1:0-1173 GCF_002878395.1 Capsicum annuum
GCGAAAATAAATCCTATCTAATCTATACTAATCCTAACTACGCTCACAGGCTTTACCCGACGCCTTGGGCCTTCATCAGGAACGTCTTCTGCCAACATAGTACGTCGGGGCATTCCCCGGTGAATGAATACAATATGCCTCAGGACATTCCCCGGCTAAATGAGTAAATTTGAATCCAAGAGCGGTAAACTAGAAAAAATATTCAACCAAAATATTCAATATTCACACATTCCACGAAAAACATTTATTCCTAAATTCTTTGCCTACCGAAATCTATATTCACCTATCGATATCAGCCTAAAATATGATACTATCATATTCGAGAAAATTAATAAATATTTCACATCAATTCAATCAACCAACCAAAATTAATCCGATTTTCCTTTATCAAGATCAATCCCTCCCCGATTTATCATCGATCATGCAATCACTCAACTCGCCATCAAACAAATATTCAACTCAAAGAATCCAACCAAATCGACCAACACTTACGATGATTCAAACCAATCAAAATCAAGCCAAACAAAGATCGCTCACATCACTAATTCAACATATAAAGAATCAAATGATAAAGATTAATCGAGACGGGATAAAGAATGGACCTTAATAGCTTTCGATTAGAAATAAGAGCCGTTCCGAGAACCTCAAAGAATACCAATAAGGTCCTGACTCTCAAATCAGTAGAGAAAACAGTCCAGCAATGCGACCACCCAAATTCAAGAACCAGAATTATCCAACACCCACAATGAAACCCAGACCCGATTTTCAATAGAAAATTGAGAACCTCGGCAAACTAACTTCGATGAGCTAACCGTGACTGGCGACCCGGAATTCTATCCTTCCCGCGATCTTCACTTCTTCTTTTTTTCTTACAATTTTCCCATTATGTTTTCGAATCTCAAACCGTGTGTGCATACTTGTTGGTGTTGCGTGTGAATGACGATTAAGAAAAACGAAATTAGATCTTCCCTTTTTTTTCTTTTCCTTTCTCCTCTTTGCTACTCTTTCTATCGATCTACCTCTCTCGTGTGTGAAGATATGGTGAGATTCGTGTGTGTATCATTTCCTCCCCCCAAAAAATGAAAAAAAGAACAGAGGAGTATATGTGGGTCTGTCTTGGTGAGTGACGGTATGGAGAGAATTTGTTAGTGGTCCCCCCACTTTTCTTGTTGC
>NW_025820473.1:0-2595 GCF_002878395.1 Capsicum annuum
TGTTAAAACAAAAAACATGAACAGTAAGGATAATACTAGAGAAATAGCAATAATATACAGAGTATATTATCGAATCATGGGTAAAACCCTAGCTCCTAAAGCTAGAATCACAAGCCATAGGGGTGTTACAACCCTCATAGAGGCAAACAAAGACAGAAGTAATATCTTTGTTCCCAAGGCTCTCGTTTGGAGCGATATCATGTATAAAAATGATTGGCACATTGATGTTATCACTCAACCTCTCCCTACCTATTCAGAGAAATCACAGATCGAAAGGGTTATCCAATACCCTGACAGAACCATTGATTTAAAATTCCTAGGTTTTGAAGCCTCTAGATATTCTTTATTTAGGAGATCTATCTCGCACAGAGCTTCTACCTCGAAAAACCTAGAGAGAAGTGAAGAAAATGATAATAACAAGGGAAAAGTTAGAGGAGTTGAGTTCTCTTGTCCTGTTCCCAAAGTATATTACCAGCAACATACTAGGGTTCAAGAATCCCTGGAACCCAAACATCTCTATGATCCAGGTAGCCCTACAGCCTCGGACATGGAACCTCCCCCAACCATTCCTCGTCAAAAGATTAGAACTGACCCAGGATTAGAGGTCATCAAATCTAATAACGAGTATACTCCAGACCTCAAAGCTCATGAGGTCCTCTAGTATCTTCCTAAAGATGCATTAAAAAGGAAGTGGTACACCATTACCTATTCTAAAGATCAACAAAAAGAGTTTGGCAGACTATGGATAGCTGATTTGAAAAGACTTCGATGCTACATCGAATTTTTTAGTTGGTTTGAATTCACTGGAAGAATGAAAAACCAAAACTGAATCCCTTCAAGTTATCATTAATAAATGGTATACTCAGAGTAACAAAGTTATTGAATCAGTTACTCCTCCCCCTGAAGGAATAAAAATTCCCCATTCCAATGAAATTCTCAATGCTTCTCCCTTAAAAAACAAGCACGATAGACCCCTA
This sequence comes from Capsicum annuum, assembly GCF_002878395.1. Taxonomy (NCBI): domain Eukaryota; kingdom Viridiplantae; phylum Streptophyta; class Magnoliopsida; order Solanales; family Solanaceae; genus Capsicum; species Capsicum annuum. Next base: position 978 of record NW_025820473.1, read on the forward strand.
TCAGCCCCTTTCACCAGAGACCTAGATAGGATAGTTGAACAAAACAACTATTCTAATTAGGTCCTTCATACTATCTCCCGAAAAATAGATAATGCTAAAAGCACAAAAATTCCTTTTAGCTCACCCACTCCAGAAAAGAGTATTTTAGGTACTAGTCTAACTACCAATCCTATCTTTAAAATTCCAGAATTCCGAAAGGAGAAATTCCCTACTCTCAGCGATGACTTCAAAGTTTCAAGAAAAATCCTAGAACAAATCAATGACAAACTCTCCAGGTTTAGCCTATCTGAAAAGGAGAAAGCCGAATCTAGCACCCAAAAAGATAAGAACTCCCTTTCAAAACTTACCAATGAACGTTTTTCAACCAAGAAAAACTACTACAAACGACCCTCTTCTCCAGACATCTAGTTTGAGGAAAACCCTTACCTCTCCACGTCAAATCATGATGGTAGAGGCTTAACTAAATGGAATGTTGACGGATTGGCGGAACACCAAATCTATAACAAACTTCATGAAATGGGCATCGCTATTACGGCTTATAAAATCAGAGGAGCTTCTAACAAATAAGCAACCACTATGATTGTATCAGGATTCACTAGTATGACAAAGCATTGGAGGGACAACTATTTCACAGATGAAGTTAAGAGCCTTATCTATGAAGCCACGGCCATGGAAACCATAGTTGTCAAAAGTGAAAGTGGACAAGAAACCCTTGAGCAAGTTGCAAAAGAGGACACCTGTGCTACCCTCCTATAACATATAGCTAGACATTTTATAGGAGAGCCCAAGTTATTTCAAGATAAGAGCCTTGAAATTCTTAACAACCTCACCTGCACGGATTTAGCAGACTTTAGGTGGTACAAAGATACCTTCTTAGTCAATACTATGATTAGACCTGACTGTAACAATGACTTCTGGAAAGAAAGTTTCATTAGTGGTCTCTTTCCCCGGTTCACAGACAATTTTAGAACCAAAATCAAAGATAGGTTCGAAGGGAAAATCCGTTACAAAATTTTAACTTATGGAGACATCATAAGCTTCATTACCACCATAGGGATAGACCTCTGCACGGACCTAAAACTTAAGAAGCAACTTAAGAGTGATAGTGCTTCCAAATACGGGTTAGGCACCTTCTGTTAAGATTTTGGATTTGCTAACCTTTCTTCTTCCTTTAGTAAGAAACATAGGAAAAAATCCTATAAGTCTCATAGAAAGTCCAAACCTAGAAAAGAGTCCTCAAAAAAGAAGTCTTATAAATCTAGTAGAAAAACTAGGAGAAAATCCTTTAAAAATAATGATGTTTGCTAGACTTGGTGTAAAAATGGCCATAGAGCTAAAGATTGTAGATCTAGCGAGAAGAATAAGATCAACCAATTAGGTCTCTCTGAATAAACCAAAGAGAAACTGTTCTCTATAATGGAAGACTCTTCAGACACTTCTGACACTTCCAGATCTTCTAGTAACGATTATAGCGATGAAGAATTCATCAACACCACATATGAATCCAATCGATCTCAGTCTGGCCAAGATTGTGCTTGTAATAGTACTTTCTGTACTTGCACAAAAAAGATTGTTAATGTCATCTCTGGAAAACCTAAAGAAATCCTATTTGACATTA
>NW_025820474.1:0-1397 GCF_002878395.1 Capsicum annuum
GCTCAACCTCAACATATTGGCAGTTCAGACAATTAGCTATAAAATCAGCAATGTTCTTTTTCATATTGTTCCACCAATAAACTTAGTTCAAATCACGATACATTTTATGGAACCTGGATGAACGGAATACCTGGAATAGTGTGCAATAATCCTCTCGTGGAGCCTATCAACATTCGAAATACACAACCTGCCTTGGTACCTCAAGATATCATTCTTCCCTTTGTTCAAAGGCCAAAATCTTATGCTTGTTGACCCCTTGCCCCCCTCCCCCCATGAGGTCATTGCTTTGCTTCTCCTTTAACTTACTGATACTAAGGACGATTCAAACTCATTCTAAACAACCACACCACCATCTTCAGTGTCCAAGAGTCGGATTCCTAAATTTGTAAGTCGATGAATATCCCCTCTAATATTTTTCGTCATATACCAAACACATCTTAAAATCAATTTAAAAAACAACAACAATAACACACCCAGTGTATTCCCATATAATGGGATCTAGGAAGGGTAGAGTGTTCGTCGACTATACCACTACCTCAGGTGAAGTAGAGAAGTTGTTTCCGATAGACCTCCGACTTAGGACCGATAACAGTATAGCAATCACAAAAAATAAATGAGTACAGTATGCAAAATAAACTAACCCATTATCCAGAAGATAATACTAAAACCACAAAATAATATTAAAAACTATATATCCGATATCATAGACATCACTCAACACTACGAACAAGAAACTTCAAATACTCATAAAGAATGCTCCCCTACTATAACCAACACACTCCCCTACTGTAACCTACGCATCCTCCACACCTTCCTATCAAGGGTCATGTCCTCCGTAAGCTATAACTGCTTCATATAATGCCTAATCACCCCCTCAAATATTTTTTTGACCTACCTCTACCCCTCCTAAAACCATCAATAGCCAATGTCTCACACTTTCGCACTGGAATATCAGAGCCCCTCCTCATCACGTACCGAACCAATATAACCACACTTCACGCATCTTGTTCTCCACCAAAGCCACCTTCACCTTCTCTCAAATAATCTCGTTCCTCACCCTATCTTTCTTGGTATGGCCACACATCCATCGCAACATCCTCATCTCCTCCACCTTCATCTTTTGGATGTGGGAGTTCTTAACTGGCCAACACTCCGCTTTATATAACAAAGCCGGATGGATAGCCACTCTGTAGAACTTACCTTTAAGCTTCGGAAAAATCTTCTTATCATACAAAAATCCCGAAGCGAGTCTCCAGTTCAACCATCCTACCCCAATACGATGCGTGACATTCTTGTCAGTCTCACCATTGCCCTGAATCATAAACCCCAAATACTTGAAACTCTCCCTCTTCTAAATGGCTTGAGAGTCCAGTTTCAAAACCACGTCAGCCTCCTGT
>NW_025820475.1:0-2937 GCF_002878395.1 Capsicum annuum
ATTTGAATAACTAAGTTGTGATTTTTCGTACTCAAAAGGAAAATGAATTTTGCTTTTTTTGTAAAATAGAACAAGAATATGAAATTATTTTTCTTTTATCAATCGTTATAGAAAACTTGATTATGTTGTAGGAAATACCTTTAGAAAAATGTTAAGAGAATATTAAATTAAAATTCTTATTAATTATGAAAAATTAAATTTTATAAGAAAATTTAGTTTCTTGAGTTTAAAGAAAGTTATTTTAATTCGAATAGACTATTTAGTTACATGAACATAATGAATGTCATTTTGAAATAAACTATTCACTTTTAAAACTTGTGTTAAGGAGAAAATTGAAGGAAACAATTTAAATTTACTAAAAATTACACAAATACACAACTTATGTTTTCAATATTACAAAAAATCCCAACTCCCTAAACATATTACAAAAATTTTAACATATACACAAAATGTTATGTATATGTCCGCTATGTTATGTATATTAATAGGGAGAGAGAGAGTAAAGTAATTAAAAAAATGGGAGAGAGTATAATTACTTTCAAAAGAGTTGGTATTTATGTTGTTTATACAACAATTTAATCTGTCTTTAAACAATATAAATTAGGTGAAAAGGTCATGAATTAATTTTTTTTTTTTTTAAAAAAAAAGATAAAATAAAATGGCAATACCTTAGGAAATTTATCTAGATTAATTAATTTAAATGTTAGTTAGCACAAATAAACAGTACGAGCTAAAAATAAGTATAAATAACATAAATATCAACCCTTTTGGAAGAAATTACACTCTCTTTCACCTTTTTAATTACTTTACTCTCTCTCCCTATTAATATACATAGCATAACCGACATATATATATAACATTTTGTATATATGTTGGAATTTTTGCAATATTTTTAGGGAGTTGGAATTTTTTATAATATTGGAAATATAAGTTGTGTATTTGTGTAATTTTTAGTAAAAATAAGGAAAAAATAAATAAAATAACATACTTAAGTATTAAATTACAAAAAATAACAACACTTTTATCAAATTACATTTTGTAGCATATGTATTTGTATTTTTGTAGCAACAGTTTGCAAAACTACAAAATACATATCGATCATAAGGGCAATAAAAATCATATGTATTTGTATTTTTGTAGCAACAGTTTGCAAAAATACAAAATACAACTTGCTACATTATGTAATAATGAAACTGTTGCTATGAAACTCATAATTAAGGGAATAAGTATGTTATTTCTGAATAGGTAAAACTACATCATCTGGAAAGAGCATACACCAGGGAACCTCCCCTTGTATATCACGCGTTAACACATCCATCACCAAGGCGAATAAAAATGGACTAAGAGTCGAACCCTGGTGCAGCCCTATCAAGATCGAAAAATGCTCGGAGTCCCCTCCCACCGTCCTTACCCGGGTCTTCGCCCCCTCATACATGTCCTTAATCGACCGAATGTACGCCACAGGGATCCCTCTCATCTCCAAGCATCTCCGCAGAACCTTCCTAGGGACCTTGTCATAATCCTTTTCCAAGTCGATAAACACCATGTGCATATCCTTCTTCCTCTCTCTATACTATTCTACCAAACTCCTCACTAGGTGAATTGCTTCAGTCGTTGAGCGACCAGGCATAAATCCAAATTGATTATCCGAAATAGGCACTATCTTTCTCAACCTCCGTTCCACCACCCTCTCCCAAATCTTCATTGTGTGACTCAATAACTTAATACCACAGTAATTGTTGCAACTTTGAACGTCATCTTTGTTCTTATATAAAGGAATCATCGTGATCCATATCCATGCCTCGGGTATCTTAGCGGCCTTGAAAATATTGTTAAACAAATGGGTAAGCCACCCAATCCAGCACCGCTAGAAAACTTCCAAAAATCCACCGAAATCTTATATGTCCCCGTCGCCCTGCCTCGTCGCATCTCGTGAATAGCCTCCCAAATTTTCTCTACCTTAAAAATCCTACAATAGCCGAAGTCACGAGATTTCTCATTGTGCTACAACTCCCCTAACATAATACCTTTGTTCCCCTCATCATTCAAGAGCTTATGAAAATACGGATGCCATCTTCACATAATAAGAACATCCTCCACCAAAACTTTTCCATCCTCCCCCTTAATGCACTTCACCTGGTCCAGATCCCTACCCTTTCGCTCCCTAGTTTTGGCGAGCCTGTGTAACCTCTTTTCCCCACCTCGCTCCACTAGACCCGAATACATTCTCTCAAAAGCTGTTGTCTTAGCAGTTGTAACTGCTAACTTAACCTCTTTCTTAGCTAACTTGTACTCCTCCTTGGTCATCCGCTTCTCCTCTTCTTCCTTACTCTCAACCAACTTAATGTACGCCGACTTTTTCTCCTCCACCTTCCTCTTAACTTCTTCATTTTACCACCAATCCCCCCAATGCTGGCTATAACAACCCTTCATGACACCCAAAACCTCTCTAGCAGTCTCCTTAATGCAACCCGCAGCCCTATCCCACAAGCTATCTATGTCTCCCCGACACTCCCACGCCCCTATCCTTTCCAACTTTGCCTCTATCTCTAAAGCACTGGCCAGAGTCAGGCCACCTCACCTAACTCTAGGTCGACCCTCCCCACCCCTCATCTTCTTGCCCATCTTTATAACCAAATCCATTACCAAGAGTCTATGTTGAGTCGCAAGATTCTCATTCGGAATAATCTTACAATCCTTACACAAGGCTCTATCCCCCTTCCTAAGAAATAAAATGTCAATCTGGGTCTTGGCTAACTTATTACGAAAAGTAACCAAATACTCTTCTTTCTTCGGGAAGCTGGAGTTCAGTACCACCAACCCAAAGGCGCTCGCAAAATCCAATAGGGCAGTACCCTCATCATTCCTATCCCCAAAAACCAAAGCCACCATGCACATCACTGTAACCAATCGGCAAATGCCCGATGTGCCCATTGA
>NW_025820476.1:0-4504 GCF_002878395.1 Capsicum annuum
TATGATTTAAATGGTTTGGAATGTTAAATGGCCAAAGGGCTATGATTGCGGGATAAATGGAGCCCCCCAAGAGGTTTAATATGGTAATTGGAAGGGAACTTGAAAGTCTCCTTAAACCTATAAATTATTGGCTATGAATGATACTTGCAAGTAAGGGTTGGTATGATAATACCAATTTCAATGGCCTTGGTTAATAATTTGATAATGGTTTGTTTTTTTGGAAAATAATTTTAACTGGGCATTAAAGGGGGAGTGTAGCTAAGCAGCAGAAGATGGAGGTCCCAGGGGGGGACAAAAACTGGAAACTCATATATGTCGATATGAGGTTTGATCTTGGTGATTGTGTTCATGATGTCACACTTTATTTAGGGGGATGTACTAGTCTTCCCAGGGTATCTTCTCTGGTCGTGCGGCTACCCGCATTAGGGCCCTTTCAGTAGAGGGATCTGAACCCATATAGCCTATGGGTGGTTAAGGACGGCAAAGATACACAGCCCAAGTAATGCTTTTAAGTGCATGCTAAACTCAACTCCCTTTCCCGATATGGTTATATATATGTACGGTTATGTGCATTATGGATAATTTTTCTTGGTTTTATAAATGACATTATTTTATTCTTATCTGAGATCATGCTAGCGGTCCCTCGCTTACCCATGCACTGGTGATTATACACCCATGCTATGTAGGAATCGATCATTCCTCTCCTCCTTCATAGAGATTGACATGGGATAGCTATTTAGATTGATGTGGTGAGCTTCCATCTTTGTGAAAGCTCTATTTCTTGTCATGGACATCTTTAGACACTTTGATTTTATTTTGGAGATTGGTTTTGGCTATGGTTGGGGGCATGTCTCAACCAAATCTTATTACTCTTTTGGTTAGAGGCTTTGTGGTACTTCTATAAGTAAGAATAGGCAGGATTGGTATGGGTATTAGCCTTGGCATTTATAGTAGTTTTGGGGCTTAGACCCTTGGATGGTACTGTTCGTTGTTTCATCATATTTCATTTTGGGATTAAATCATATTATATTTTGTATCTTATTTGGTTAAGGCTTGGTTTATGGCCTATGTTTTAGTATTGGTTTGGCTTGGTATAGTTAGATGGTTTTTTGGGATAGTTGGACTTGGTTGGGTCGGTCACAGTTGTGATCCTATATTAGAATCTTGATATGAAAAATAATGCTATCTTTTTATATGTTTGGAATTCAACCAACTCAGGGCAGGCGGCTGTATATTGGGTTAGGTAATGAGGGTTGTCTTCGATCCCGATCGGACTTGAGATGCTTATTACGGTATGGCCCGAGTGTTAGGTCGTGTCAAGTTGGTATCAGAGACTAGGTTCATGGATATCTGGGAGTCCACAAAGTTGTATCGGTAGAGTCTCTTTTAGGGAAGTTTAGCATGCCAGACTTATAAGACAAAGGCTATAAGGCATGTTTGAATGTTTCACTTTATTGGTATTTTATTTTCAAGCTTGGGGTCTAAGTCCTAGAATCCTTCTCTAATTCTTGATTGTTCACATTTCAGGCCATGCCTCATGTATTTGGAACACAAAAAAACTCTTCAGTCCCATATGGGGACAATATTGGTAGGGTATATCCTATGTCATGAGTTTGTCGTCTATATTATGGTCCTATCCACGATAGTTCTGGAGTTTATTCGATTGCTAATAGTCCTCCTCAAGGTAAGGTGGCTAATGCAAAACTGTGTCGATTTATTCATTCTATTGCTACATTGGTTACTGCTCCGGCTAAAAATGATACTTTTGGTGGGTTGTCTACTGAGGCGACAAGGGTTGGTTAGTTTATAAAATTGTCCTACTTTACTGGTGTAAATGTAGAAGAGGATCCTTAGGCTTTCTTTGATGAAATGAAAAACATATTTTGCGTGATGTAGGTTACTAAAATAGAAGGTGTCAACTTTGTATCTTATCAGCTCAAAGATGTTGCATACCAGTGGTATTAGAAATGGGATGAGGTAAAGAAAGATGTTGAGGATATATCCTTCTAGAAGGCCATTTATAATGCCTTTTTGGATCTCTTCTTTTCTCAAGATACGAGGGAAGCAAAGATGAAGGTGTTTGTGAATCTTAAGTAGGGGAGAATGTCTGTAAAGGAACATGCTTAGAAGTTTCATCAGCTATCAAGGTGTAATCCTAATTTGGTGGCTGATATGAGGACGAGCAAGAGAAAGTTTGCTTCTGGATTAAATCAAGATTTAGTCTTGGAAAGCAAAACTGCCCTGCAGATTAAAGATGTAGACATTTCTCAAATGACTATTCATATACAGCAGGTAGAGGATAAAAAGGGGAGGCAGGCAAAGTTTGAGGATAGGTAAGGAAAGTGGAGCATGTTTTCTGATAAGGAAGGTGCTCAGTCGCAAGGTGGTCGGGATAGAGGTATATGGGAAAAGAAGAAGTGGGGGAGTTTTAGTTCCTTCTCTCCTATTAGTGCTCCTTACCCAAAGTAGTCGGGCGATAGACATCAGGGTGGTGGTAATTTTCGGGCATAAGGTGCCCAATATTAGGTAAGTGGAGGTCAGTCAGTTTCTTCATGCACTCTTTATTGGTTTTGTGGTTGTCCTCATCGAGGTTATTATGATTAACAAATGGACAAGCGTTTTATGTATGGCTAGGCAGGCCATAGGCTTCGGGATTATTTGATCAATAAGGTTGCTAAAAAATTGAATAAGATTCTTATGGCTTTATCTATTGCTTCTACACCCGGTGGTACCATATCTACTTCTGTTACTACTCCTAGTCCTAGTGTTTGTCGGAACAGGTTGTATAATTTGTCATCCCGACGAGAATCTGAGGCATCACCTAATGTTGTTACTGGTATGTCACAACTCTTCTCTCATGATGTGTATTATTTGCTTAATCTAGGGTCTACTCTTTCCTATGTGACCCCATATGTGGCTATATGTATTGCTTTTGATCCTGAGGTTTTTTAGATCCTTTTTCTGTTTCTGCACCGATAGGTGACTTGGTTATTACTAAGAAAGTCTATAGGGGTATTGTAGCTGCTTGTAGCAAGCAAACATTGGTGGATCTGTTTGAATTGGACATGGTGGATTTTGTTGTTATTCTAGGTATGAATTGTTTTCGTTCCTGTTATGCAAATTTGTATTGTCAAACCCATAAGGTTGTCTTTAGATTTCCTGGTGAATCAGTTATTGAGTGAGAGAGCGGTTCTCTTGCTCCTAGGGGAAGGACTATTTCTTATCATAGAGATCGGAGACTAATCTATAAAGGTTGTCTTTACCCCTTGGTCTGGGTTAGAGATTTCAACTTGAAAGGTCCTTCTTTTCATTCTGTTCTGGTAGTGAGTGAGTTTCCTGAGGACTTTCCGGATGATCTTCTTGGTGTTCCTTTGGATAAAGAAATAATGTTTGGTAATGACTTGATTCCAGAAACTCGTCCAATATCTATTTCTCCGTATAGAATGGCTCTGGCTGAGTTAAGGGAACTCAAGGAGCAACTTAAAGATCTTCTAGGGAAGTGATTTATTGTAATACCCCGGGAAATTTTTCGTTGAAATTTTATGCGTAAACATGTTGGGTTCTATATTCTAGAATTAATTATAAATTTTCCGTGTGGAGTGTCTTATATTATGACCCACCATTACATGGATTATCGAATAAGCTTTCCAACGATATGTGTATCATCCAAAATGGACACCCGAGCGATGAGTTATGAACATTCCGATCAAACTGTGAATAGTAGTGAATAGTAAAACGTGCAGGAAAAAGTACTGAGGCCTGGCGTATTTTTGCTCCAATTTTAAACGATCATAAATCCTTGTACATAATGATCTAGGTGATCTACTATATATCAACGAAATCTCAACGAGTCCTCTTTCCAATGAAATTGGTTTCATCCAATTTGTCTATCGCAGCAAAAAGTTATGGTCGATCTACTTTAGCCTATCAAAAGCAAATTTTTGGGTCAACTTCAAATGATCATAACTCCTTGTACAAAATGATCTGGGTGAGATACTATATATCAACGGAAAGATATGAGAAACCTCTTTCTAATGAAATTGGTTTCATCCAATTTGTATATCAGAGTAAAACGTTATGGTTAATCTACTTCAGACTATCAAAACAGTCCACCAAAGGATAGATTCGAGAATTATTTCATTTTTAGGGGCATTTTGGTCATTCCTGCTCACCCAAAATCCGTTCAAACCCTATATTAAAGCCTATTAGAAGAATTATATGTTATATTTCATCAAATTCCCTCAAAAAGAAAACTCTAAGCTCCTACATCTAACTTCAAGAACATCCAAAGTTCACCATTAATTCTGCAAATTTATTGAAGATTCCAAGTTCCTAGTTCAAGAACTCCAAGAATCATCATTCAAAGGCACAATTAACATCTCAAAAACGAGTATCGATCTAAAGTTTATCATTCAAGGTATGTGGGGTTTTTCAAAAAGAACTCTCTTTCGTTCTTGTGCCCAAAAGTAATTTTCTTTACAAAGGCATGATTTTTATTTGATTT
>NW_025820477.1:0-2539 GCF_002878395.1 Capsicum annuum
TTGAAATTTATTAGGCTTCATCAAAAAAAGTTGAGATCACACTTTTAAAGGGTTAGAAGAAGTTGTTTTAAGAAGAGACACCTTCTTCTCAAGGACAGAGAGTTATACTTTCTTCATCATTCACCGGAGGGGCACGTTACATGTTGCAAAAGTATCAGGATGCCATGGCAATTTGCAAATGGGCTGGATACCCTGATCTTTTCATCAGATTTACTTGCAATCCAAAATGGCCAGAGGTTGCTAGATTTGGGAAGTGTAGGCAATTGTCTGCAGAAGATCGTCTAGACATTTTAACAAGGATTTTCAAAATCAAATTGGATCAATTGCTAAAAGATCTACGAGACAATAAAGTTTTTGGTGAAGTAAAAGCAGGTATAACTTCATGCTATATGACAATATTACATTACTTTTTTAATTATTAGTAAGCTATAATTATAATTATCAACCAAAAAACTGACATTACTAATTGCCATATCTTTTTATAGAGTGATTTATACCATTGAATTTCAAAAGTGTGGTTTGCCTCATGCACATATCCTAATTTTTATTCATAAAAATGTCCAAATACCGCCGATATTGATGACATTATTTCAGTAGAATTGCCTGACAATTTAGTTGATCCTCAATATTATGCGGCTGTTACAAATTTAATGATTCATGGACCATCAAGAAAATCTTCTCCTTGCATGCAAAATAGCAAATGTACAAAGCACTTTCCAAAAAAATTTGTGGATTCAACCACAGTTGATGATGAAGGGTATCCTATATATAAAAGAAGGGATAATGGAAAATCTACAAAGAGAGCAGGTAGTGATTTAGATAATAGGTATGTTGTGCCACACAATAGATTCTTATTATTGAAATATGGTGCACATATTAATGTGGAATGGTGCAACCAATCAAGGTCCATTAAATACTTATTTAAGTATGTTAATAATAAAGGCCATGATCGTGTAACCGCTGCTTTTTCTCAAAGTGGAAATACTGATGACTCAAGAATTATTGATGAAATAAATATGTATTGTGATTGTCGGTATATATCGCCATGTGAAGCAGCTTGGAGAATTTTTAACTTCCCGATCCATCACAGAGAACCATCTGTAGAAAGGTTATCCTTTCATTTGGAAGGCAATCAAAATGTCATATTTTCAAATGATGATCGGATTGATGCAGTAGTTAACAGACCAACTGTAAAGGAATCAATGTTTTTAAAGTGGTTTGAGGCAAATAAGGAATTTCCTAAAGAAAGAGAGCTAACATATGCAAAATTTCCTCTAAAGTTTGTATGGAATCAACAATCGAAGAAATGGAAAAAAAGACAAACATCTGCATTTTCTATTGGCAGAATTTTCTTTGTTCCCCCGGGATCTGGAGAGCAATATTACCTTAGATTGTTGCTGAATGTTATTAAAGGTCCAACATCCTATGAGGATCTTAGAAAAATAAATGGTCATGATTATAACACTTTCAGGGATGCATGTTATGCTTTAGGTTTATTGGACGATGACAGAGAGTATGTGGATGCTATAGTGGAAGCAAGTAATTGGGGAATGCCATCATATCTGAGGCAATTATTTGCTATGCTACTTTTATCAAATTCAATGTCACGTCCAGAGATTGTTTGGCAATCAACATGGCATTTACTATCAGAGGATATCCTTTATCCTTCATAAAGAAAGGAGAGTTTTAGATAACCCAGGTACTTAAATAAAACTTATATATATATATATATACATGATATTTTATTTTATTCACAAAAATTTGAAAGCCAATGATAAAATACACTTATTCATTATCTAATACAAATTTTCATGATCATATATTCCATTAACTGTATCAAAATATACTTTTCTAATTTAATGTAATTATTTGTTTATGTTGTTGTGCATTTTCAGAATTTAACCTAGCAGATGATGATCTGAAAAATCTTTTCTTGCAAAAGATTGAGCACTTTTTAAAAGGTTATGGAAGAAGTTTTCTTGATTTTCCAACAATGCCAATGCCTGTATATAACGAGGAAGAGGTTGACCAGAATAATAGATTAATCTGTGATGAAATGCGTTATAACAGACGAGCTTTAGCAGTGGAACATTAACAATTGATTAGGAATTTGACAGATGAGCAGAAGACTGTGTATGAAAAGATAATAACAGCTGTGAATGAAAACAAGGGTGAATTTTTCTTTTTATATGGTTTTGGAGGAACAGGTAAAACTTTTATTTGGAATACTTTGTCTATTGCCATAAGATCTAAAGGAGATATTGTGTTAACAGTTGCTTCTAGCGGAATTGCATCTCTTTTGCTACCAGGTGGTAGAACAAGCTCACTCAAGACTTGTAATTCCACTAAATGTAACCGAAGATTCGACATGTAATATCAAGAAAGGAACTCCTTTAGCAAATTTAATAATCAAGGCAAAGTTGATTATCTGGGATGAAGCACCAATGATGCATAGATATTGTTTCGAAGCTTTTGATAAAAGTCTAAGAGACATTCTTAGCTTCAAAGATTCATCCAATTCACAAAGACCTTTTGGAGG
>NW_025820478.1:0-2376 GCF_002878395.1 Capsicum annuum
ACCAGAAATTATATGACTAAGGAATACTCCTGACCTTAGCAAAAATTTGAACTTACTAAATTTGGAGAACATCTTGTGATCTATGAGAGTCTGAAATACGATTCTAAGATGGTATGTATGATCCTGCTCTCTGCAGGAATAGGCCATAATATTATCTATAAACACTATGACGAACATGTTTAATTATTGCTTGAACACACAGTTCATAAAACCTGTTAGGGCATTGGTAAGACCAAAGGACATAACTAAGAATTCAAAGTGACCATACCGAGTATGGAAGGTTGTTTTCAGAATGTCACATTCTATGACTCTAAGCTGATGATAGCCTAATTTGAGGTCTATCTTAGAAAAATAGCTGGCACCCTAAAGTTAGTCGAACAAGTCATCGATTCTGTGAAGAGGATAATTGTTCTTGACCATGACTTTATTGAGCTAACGGTAATCAATGCACATTCTGAGAGAACCAACTTTACTGTGCATGAATAAAACTGGTGCACCCCACGGGGATACGTTGGGTCTGATGAATCCCTTATCTGTGAGATCTTTCAACTCCTCTTTCAATTCTCTTAGTTCTACTGGTGCCATTCTATATGGAGGAATAGATATAGGCTGAATATTTGGAAGAAGATTGATGTCAAAGTCTATTTCCCTTTTGGGAGAAATTCCTAGAAGATCTTCGGGAAAGACATCTGAATATTCATTTATAATTGGGACTAATTCGAGACTAGGAGTTTCAGAACTAGTTTCCTTAACTCAAACAAGATAATAGACACATCCTTTAGATATTATTTTCCTTACCTAAATGTAGGAAACAAGCTGACCTATGAACACTAAAGTAATACCCTTTCACTCTAGGATAGGTTCATTCGGAAATTGAAACTGGACTATTTTGTTTCTGTAGTCGAATATTGCATAGAAGGAATAAAGCCAATCTATGTCGAGAAAGATATCAAAATCAGTCATGTCTAATTCTGCTAAGTCTGCTGAAGTGACTTTCTAAAATATCAAAACCAGGCAGTTCCCGTATACTCGCCAGGCTATGATGGTTTTACCCATAAGGGTAGAGACTGAAAACGGCGACTGACTCTAAAATCAACTACTATATAGAGATTAACAGAAGACAATGAAGCTCTGAGATCTAGCAAGTCATAAACATACACATAAAAGATCCATAACGTACGAGTAATCAGGAAAATTTTCCTCATCTTGCCAGAACTGGAGAGCATAAAGTCGATTTGGGTGTTGCACACTAGTAGTACTGGAGGTGGCACCCTGCTAATTTTGGCAACCGAACTAAGCTAGGTAATGGTTCTGCTGACCCTAAGGACCTAGCTGAGGAAATTCTCTGACTCTGTGGCCTGGCTTGCCACATCCAAAACAAATACCACTTCCAGCTCTGCTAATACCCTGATGGTTCTTGCCACAAGTCTTGCAAAGAGAATAGGTGCAGGCACTGCTAACACTGCCCTAAGACTTAGAGCCTAGCACTTTATCTCTATTACCATCCTTAAATTTAGGAGCTGGAGAACTAGCTAAAGAAGGTGTTGGAACTGCTGACTTAGTACAAAACTGAGAATGGTTTCCTCCTTCTGATTTGGGCTGCGTAAAGTTAAAACTACCTATCCTTGCTCTCTTATTTTATTTCTCCCTAATCTTAATTTTTTGCTCTTCTATCTGCTGAGCATGGTTCATAAGCCTAGCTATCCTTATGTCACTATTCAACATCACAGACCTGCAATTATTGCCTACACTATCATTCACCCAAGAAAAAAACTTAATCATCTCAGTCTTACTATCTGCAACCACATGAGGAGCATATCTTGATAATTGAGTAAACTTAAGAAAATACTTTTTCACCGATGTTACCCTACCTGAGGTTGATAAATTCTACCACCTTAGCTTCTCTCAGCTCTAAGAGAAAGAATCTTTCTAAGAATGTAGTAGCAAACTCCTCCCACACAATAGGACCTGCATTTATAGCCCTCTCTGACTTCTACTATTTGTACCAAGTATGATCAATATACTGCAACTGATATACAATTTAAAGTAACCCCCATGATATCCATAAACTTTTAAAATTGATCAAGAAATTCCTAAGGTTCTTTATCTGACTTAGACCCAAAAAAGGACGAAGGATTCATTCGATTGAAGTCCCAAATCTAGGATGCAGCTAAATTAGCCACTGGGTTGGCCAAAACAACAGTTGGTCATTCATTCTG
Source organism: Capsicum annuum (assembly GCF_002878395.1). Lineage (NCBI taxonomy): Eukaryota > Viridiplantae > Streptophyta > Magnoliopsida > Solanales > Solanaceae > Capsicum > Capsicum annuum. The sequence goes on from NW_025820478.1 coordinate 2,220, forward strand.
AGTAGCAACTAACTGAGCAAGAGTAGTGAATATAGCGTTGAACTCTACATAAGAGATGTGTTCTACCAAAGGATCTTTGGGCTGAGGGGCTGGATGATTCCTTCTTTTTGGAAGGCATGTTCTATAGAAGAAAGGGCAAAATATAGAATAGACTGAG
>NW_025820479.1:0-3091 GCF_002878395.1 Capsicum annuum
ATTTTAACTTTTTATTTTTTTCTCCCTTATTCTTTGTGTTGATTGTTCGAACTCTACTATTCTTAAGTTAAGAAGTACCCACCGTCTAAACCACACCATACCACAAGTTTCAATAATGCCAAACCCACCAACAACTCCACACCACAAGTTCCAACAATGCCAGACCCACCAACAACATCAATAACGGCATCAACAATAAAGAAAAAAACAAAATACATAAAAAAATAATAATACCAACAAGACTTTTAAACTTCTCCCAACAGATGACTTTTTTTCACATCTAATAATAAAAATTCTCGGTATGTTTATTCAACAATTAAAAGTTCCTTCAATTGTTTTAAGTAAATATGATATGGGAAAATGGTAATTAAATAAACAAACAGATGTAAATAAAGTTGAAAGAAGAAGACAAGAATGAAAGAGCAATAGTGAATCATATCATACAATGTCAAAAGTGGGTCAAACCAGTAATTTTAGTTGAGGAGTCTAAGATATGGATATCGATTTGTTTAGATCTGAATGAAGATTTTTAAGAAAGAGTAGAGAAAAAAAAGGCTATGATAACCCTAAAGAGGATAGAAAGAAAAAAGATGAGAGATTTAGGGCTGAAGGAGAGGAGGGGAGAGATGAGATAATTCTAATTTCTATATGTACTACCCTTAATATTAAATGACTAAACAAAGTGTATTTATTCAAATTTATATTTACAAAGCATAATTAATAAGGCTAATTTGGTAGTAAAATAAACCCCTAATTAATATTTTCTTGATGGAAGTACCAAGTCAATATGAAAAGAAAGAAGTATTAGGGGTTTCAATATTCATTAATTAATATTCACTAATAATTTGAGGAAGGTGACATTGAAAAGACAGGACAAGACTACTCAATGAGATTTTTGAGTTATCCAAGAAATATTTTTTACCGCCTTTAGTAGTACTACTACTTTATCTACTCGGATAGTAGCTTGCTTTAAAATTAAAAAGAAAACAAAAGGATTTTCAAACAGATATGTCGTCTGTTGCAACAGATTTAGATATCTGTTTGAGAAATCCCAATAGCTCAGTCTTCTGTGACAACAGATGGAAATGTCATTTGATAACTAAATCAAAAACGTCATCTGTTACAATAGATATCAATATCTGTTTGAAAATTTCTAACACCTTAGTTATTTGTCATAACAGATACAAATGTCTATTTGATAATTAAATAAGAAATGTCATCTGTTGCAACGGATATTGTTATCTGTTTGAAATTCTCCAACAGCTCAGTTATTTGTTGCAACGAATTTCATTGCAATTGATTTAGGGTGAACTAGGGATGAAAGAATGAGCTCCTCATTAACTTAATGTTAAAATAAATAATAGTACCAACATTGATCTAGGTGGAATGAGGGATAAATGAATGAGCTCACAAGGTCAATTACAAATCCAATTGAGTCGTTGTATTTGCATAGTGTTAGAATTGTGTTCATCCCGACCCGAGTCATCGATCGATCACTCTGAGTTGAAATGTGTTCTTATTAACTTAATGTTAAGATTAATAATAGTACCTACATTGATCTAGGTAGAATTAGGGATGGACAAATTAGCACAAAAGGTCAACTACAATTTTAATTGAGTTTTTTTTTACAATTACATGATGAGACGGTACTGCATTCCTCCCGACAAGAGTCATCGATCGATCACTCTGAGATGAACCGGTTCTTACTACCTCGTATGTTCAACTAATACCTTAATTGAATAATATGGGACTAGGGTTAAGTTCTTATAGGGTTAACTAGTACTTCAATTGAGTCTTTTAGATAATACATGATAAGACGGGACTGCGTTCCTCCCGACAAGAGTCATCGATCGATCACTCTGAGCTGAACTAATTTTTACTACCTCATATGTCAAACTAATACCTTAATTGATTAATCTAGGACTAGGGTTGAGTTCTCATAATGTCAACTACAATATATGAGAATGCCTATTTGATAATTTACAACAGATGGGTAATCTATTATACCATATAACTCAATCCATTTGATAATTTACAACAGATGGGTAATCTATTGCAACAGATGTCTTAATCTGTTTGATAGTTTACAACAGATTTAAGATCTGTCTTAACAAATGGCTTAATCTGTATGATAGTTTACAATAGATGTGTAATATGTTAGACTAATACCTTAATTGAATGTGAGTTCTCATAGGGTTAACTACAACTTCAATTGAGTCTTTTGACAATTGCATGATGAAACGGTACTGCGTTCCTCTTGACCAGAGTCGGCGATTGATCACTCTGAGCTGAACCGATTCTTACTACCTCATATGTTAGGCTAATACCTTAATTGATTAATCTAGGACTAGGGTACTAATACCTTGATTGAATAATCTTGGACTAGGAGTGAGTTCTCGTAGGGTAAACTATCAATTTATCTAGGACTAGAGGTGAGTTCTCATAGGGTCAGCCACAATAGATGACAATGCCTATTTGATAATTTACAACATATGGGTAATCTGTTGCGACACATGACAATCCATTTGATAATTTACAACAGATGGATAATCTGTCGCTACAGATGACTTAATTTGTTTGATAATTTACATCAAATTCGTAATTTGTTGTTGCCTAATCAGATTGATAATTTACAATAGATGAGAAATCTGACGCAACATGTTGAACATTTGTTTTTTACAATTTCAATTGAGTTCATATGTTAGACTCCTAAATTGATTAATCTAGGATCAGGGGTGAGTTTTCATAGCGTCACCTCCTAGAGTACTCGGTCAACTACAACTTCAATTATTTTTATATGATTTTAAAAATTATGCATATATTTTATGATTTTAAAATAATTAAGATCATTTCGGTCCAAATTAACATTTTCAAAACTAATTGTCATTCTTTTCCAAAATACAAATCAACACATACAAAATGTTTCGTTATTTCAAATCTCGAGGTATGGCTCTTTCTCTCTCATTCTCACTCAACAATACAGAACAGACAACAACTACTTAACAAATTTGCTCAACCCTCCACAACAAATCTTTGTTCTTCTCATTTCTAACCACATAGGTGTTATTTTCGACATCATTCTTGCTTGTAT
>NW_025820480.1:0-3313 GCF_002878395.1 Capsicum annuum
ATACATGTACCTTCATGGCTCCACCCATCAACCATAACATCCAGCTAAAGTTGAGTCACTCCATGTACTTGTGTTAAAAGTTATTTTTTGAGTTTCCTTACTCCAATTTGTCATTGAAAGGTCACACATTTTATCATGCAACAAATTTCCGCTCAACTAAATCTGAGACTCTTATCGAAGATGGCTAGAAGTACTAATGAAAACGGTCATAAAAGTTTTAGTTCACATAAACTCAGAAATAGTGTCATTGGCCATAAAAGTATTCGAGGTAAGTCCTCATATCACAATATAATAAAATATCTAGTTGAAAGAAAATGGTTAGAAGTTCTACATTCAAGAGTATGATTTAATCAAAAGAGTGTTAAGGGTTACATTTGTTTAACTTTTAAGGTGGGGACAAATAAATTACGAGATCAAATTTCCTTAACTACGTTGTACTATGAAAAGTTCATCAAAAAATGGAGTAGAAACAAAGCCAACAATCAGATCATGCAAAATTTCATAGAACCAAGGGTCAAGCAAAGTGCTATACACAAGCCACACGAAATCCTCAACTAATAAACGAAACGTCAACAAACGGAGGCAGCATGCAGAAAGTTTCACTAACAACATTATAACATCAGCAAACTAATTAAAACATTAAAATCCTACAAATCACACTTGAATCACTTCAGTTAAAATCCTACTAAGACTGATTTGCTGAGAAGCAAAAGAGCAATTTTCCTTCAGTTGTCAATGCAGTAGTGACGCGACTTCAGAATCTTCATGGAGAAATGACATTGGTTCTAATTCTTCTCGAGCGTCTTACGTGGGTGATGACTTCTTCTCTTCCACTTGCCTAAATTTCACAAGGAAAATATATAAGTAAGAGAATAGATTTGGCTATTCAAAAAGGATTGTTTATGTTCAGAGAAGATAGAATATACCAAGTTAAATACACTCACATGCTTGGCAGGAATCCTCTCACATGTAGTGAAACTTCCATATGAAGGTGAACCCATTGAGAACTCAGATGCAACCAAGGATTCTCTCCTGTTACTCTTTCTAGGTTTCTTCTCAATGCTCTGAGCCTCATCATCCTCAGATTTAGGATATTTCTTGCTATGAGATGAACTTATTTGAAAGATGCTCATCTCAGACGGACAAGACGCTCCTGTGACATCATCCTCTGATTTGGGCTATTTCTTGCTATGAGATGAACTTATTTGAAAGATGCTCATCTCAGAAGGAAAAGACGCTCCTGCGACATCGACCTCTGTTGGCCAATTTTGAGAGGAATGTTTCTCTTTAACAACATGGTGTGTGGCAAATTTCTTACGTGAGAATACTACTGGATGCAAAGTTTTATCACTTCTTCTCTTGACGTATAGAACTGTACCAGCTAGCAGACCCAGTACAAGTGAGGAAACTCCCAGGATCTGATATGCACCAACATTATCTTCATCATGTCTTATTGGAGACTTCATCATTTCCAAAGGTTGGGCTTCTTCAACAGCAGAAATTTCTTTCACTATGCTTTCAGGATTGTCAATCATCGACTCAAGTGCATTATCAACAATGAAAGATTGGGATTCATCTAACTCGACCTCAACATTAGAAGTTGTAAGCCCTTGGTCCAAATACCTTTCTGAACTATCAGATTCATTCCCCTCAGTTGGGACAACAGAAACTTTTTCAGTTTCTACCAAATCATGCTTTCCTTGTTCTACATCCTTTTCTAAGATATCAGCCCCATTTACCTCGGCTAATTGAATTACGGAAGCTTCTTCAATGTCCAACACATCTACTCCTTTAATTTCAACTTCCCCACCGTCATCTAAATCAGCATCCATTTGAAATTCTTCCTCATCTGGCTCGGTTTCAGATTCTTCATCCTCTTCTAACTCAATTGGTTCAAACCTTTTATCCAATTCCTCACTACTAATACTGCCTTTCAAATATCATGATATATATTGCTACTCTCTTCTAGAGCAGTCAAGTTCATGAATTTAATTAGATGCACATCATCTATTCTACCAAGGTCATTAATCAACTTTGAGAAATAAGAAACCACTTCACTCGAGAATTGCTTAAAGTAACTATTAGCCTTAGCTAAGACTAGAAAAGCCAAGACCGGAATAGCTGATGGAATACTGACATTAGAGAATCTTAGGTCTATAATAGACCCAGGGGTAGCAAGTATAGGAGAATCAGTTACTGAGAATGATAAGAAAGCAATCATAAGTACCAACATCAGAGATAAAAACCTCAATATTGTTGAAAATCTTGATTTTGATTTCATTTTTGCCTCAGATATGTCCTCAGCAATAGGTAGTCCAGGTTCATCAATTTGCTTAGCAACAGGCATTGCAGGTTCCTCTTCTTGATCAACCGTTGCTTCAGTGAACGCCTCTTCTGAAGAAGAACCATCAGACTCTTCCAATAAATCTTCAGTTAGAGAACTTTCACTGCCATCTGTGTCTGAAAGGTTCTCAGACAGTAACTCAAACAAGTAGCAGTCATCTAGCTTGGGTTTCATTGGAGAAAGGTAATTGGTTTTAGGGTCATATGGAGGTAGAGAGGGATCAACATCTAGTGAGGCTATTGCAGAAGAGACCAATGGTTCATCATTGCAAATGTCAGAATCCATTGTTACAGTATCAGAAAGGGATTCAGAATTTAAAGATGCCTCCGAAAATGTTACCCTTTTCGGGGTTTTGGTAACCGGAGGAAAACCATCAATAGGAATAGTCTCCTTAGGCTCCATAACATTCTCAGAATTTTGATTATGTTCTTCAGAATTTGCAGAAAAGAACGTAGCTTTACCATCGGATAAGGTGATTGAAATCCTTACAGGATCATTTCTTTTCACCAAGATTTTTTTTTCTAGGATTGAACAATCTTGGAAGAAGCTGAACTCGTTAGAGACATGGAATTCTTGGAACCCTTTGTCGGTGATTTCAGTTTTGCCACTTTGGATTCATTCTCCTTCTCATCAAAAGCCCATGACAAAGAAGAAGAACCCAACTCTCCTTTCCCAGAATTAGACACCATTCTTGTTGAATCTGCAAAAAAAAAGAAAACAACAAAGTAAATCAAGAAATCTTGAACAAATTTTTGACATTTCAAATCAAGAAAATTAAGTAAAACAACGGGAAAATAGAAATTACCAGCATGACTATTAGCGGGAGTAACAGGGTTGAATCATCTATGAGTTGCAAGAACCGAAGGCCGCAAAAAAGGGTTGCCGTTGAAGCTTTTTCTGGGTGTAGAATTGTTGTTTTCAGAGGTTCTTGGATGAGGTGGAAAGGATCTTATAGAGAGTGGAGAAGGA
>NW_025820481.1:0-3479 GCF_002878395.1 Capsicum annuum
AAACATACCAGATTAAAATATTATGTTCTTTTACAAATATAATTTAGCTCATGCTCTAGACAGATTATATGTTTAGCTGCTCATGCTGAACATATGATCTGCCAACATGGCTTTGAATCAGAGGCTTCAGAAGAATCCTCCATAATAGAGAATAGTTTCTCTTTGGTGTCATTCGGAAGATCAAGTAAATTGATCTTCTTTTTCTTGCTAGATTTACAATCTTTTGCCCTGTGACCAGTTTTGCCACAAGTCCAGCAAGTGTCTTTGGATTTTGTAACCGACTTGCGTCTAGATTTTCGGCGAGGTTTATTTGACTCCTTATAGGAAGTCTTCCTTTTCGGATAAGACCTTTTGTGATGCCTAGAGGGCATCTTCTTATGCTTCTTACCGTCATTGAGATCAGTAAAGCCGTAATCGTGACAGAAGGTTGTCAGACCATATTTACTGTTTTGCTTAAGTTGTTGCTTAAGCTTAAGATCTGTGCAGAGTTCTATACCCGTAGTGGTGATGAAACTTACTAAGTCTCCATAGGTAAGAATGTTGTAAGGAATTTGACCCTCAAATCTATCCTTAAGTTTTGTTTGGACTTTATCTGCAAATAATGGGGGAAGACCACTGATGAATCTTTCTTTCCAGAAGTCATTATTGCAGTCAGGTCTGATCATGACCTTAACAAGGAAGGTATCCTTATACCACCTAAAATCTACAAGATTTTTGCAACGAAGATTATTGAGAATTTCTAAACTCCTATCTTGGAAGAGTTTTGGTTCTCCTACAAAATGTCTAGCTATGTGATAGAGAAGGGTTGCACAGGCGTCTTCTTGTGCTTCTTGAACTAGGGTTTCCTGACCATCAACTATTCGGGTCACCTGTTCAAGAACTGTGGCGTTGTAGATGAGGTTCTTCTCTTCCTCAGAGACATAATTGTCCCACCAGTGTTTGATCATACCGGTAAAACCCGAGACAACCATGGTGGCGGCACCTTTGTCAGAGGAGCCTTTGATTTTGTAGGCCGTGATGGCTACAGCTATCTCATGGAGCTTATTGTAGATCTGATGCTCAGCCAGACCATCAATATTCCATTCGGTGATGCCTCGTCCATCATGATTGGATGTGGAGAGGTAAGGATTTTCTTCGAACTGGACGTCAGGTGGAGAAGGTTTTCGATAATAGTTTTTTCGAGTAGAAAACCGTTCACTAGTACGTTTAGAGAGGGAATTCTTAGTTTTAGAACTAGAAGAGTCTTTCGAGCTAGAAGGCTCTTGAGAGATTTTGAACTTGGTGAGTTTGGAGTTGATGTTTTCCAGAATTTGCTCAGACAATTTAAAATCATCAGTCAATTGTGGAAACTTTTCTTTATGAAACTCTGGGAGTTTGAAGATAGGATTTGAAAGAGTTTTAGAGCTTGGAGTGCTCTTAACTGGTAATGGTGCAGAAAGAGGAGGACTCTTGGCGGTGTCCTCTATCTGTCGAGAAATAGTGTGAAGAACTTGATTAGTATAATTATTTTGTTCAATAATTCTATCAAGATCTTTACATTGAGGTGTCATTGTGCTACGCTCAGATTTAGTTTTGAAAGGAGAAGCCTTAATGACTTCGTTTGAGTAGGAAATGTTGAGTCCTTCTAGAGGAGGCGTTGTGGATTCTACCACAGTGTTTCTCTGAGTGTACCATTTGGTAACGATAACATTAAGAGAGTCAGTTTGGTTTTCTATCCTTCCAGTTTTTTCAAACCAGAAGAAGAATTGCATATCGCACCGGAGTCTTTTCATGTCGGCTATCCATAGCCTACCAAACTCCTTTTGTTCCTCAGCGGAGTAAGTACTTCCGTACCATTTCCGTTTGAGAGCGTCTTGAGGATGGTTCCATCGAACCTTTAAGGCCTGAAGATCGGGGATGTATTCTTCTTTATCCGCTCGAATAACGAAGAGACTGGGGTCAGTTCTGACTCTTTGAGGAGGGGCCATCTCGGAGGCCGAGGGGCTTCCCGGTTCATAAAGGTTTTCGGGTTCGTTAACCTTCGTGGTTTGGTAATAGACCTTTGGAACAGAACCAGAGTAGTCAACTCCTCTGATTGTTCCCTTGTCATTATTTCGTCCTTCTTGCTCCTCCAGGTGTTTGGAAGAAGAGGCACAAGTGGAAACTGATCTGCGAGAGGAAGAGAGGCGAGATGGATCGAGCCCGAGGAATTTCAAGTCGATAGATCCATCGGGGTGTTGGATGATCCTTTCAATTTGGGATCTTTCGGAGTAAGTTCGCGTGGGACGAGTGATAGCCTCAAAGTGCCAATCATTACTATGGAGGATATCATCCCAAACTAGAGCTTTTGGAACAAAGACGGTGCTACGATCTTTGTTTGCTTCCATCAGAGTTGTGACTCCTTTAGGGCTCGTGAGTCTAGCTTTAGGGGCTAGGGTAGTACCCATAAGGCGATAATACACACGGTATATGATCGCTATTTCTCGTGTATTGTCCTTACTATTCATGTTTTTTGTTTTAACATTTAGTGTTAAAACATCCATGATGTTAGGATCATTTATATCAACCGAGAAATTTGGGTAACAATTAAAGTAAACCGGACCATCTGAGAGGTTACTTTGAATTACCCCTAAGAGTGAGTCGTCAAAATTCAACAGACGAGCATCTCTTAGGATAGCACAGACAGGTATGTCTAGACCCTGTCGAAAAAGAGGCTTAATAGCTACTTGGACAAGTCCAACATGCAGATAATTAAACTGATTTTTGAATCGGTTTATATCTAATTCGTTGAACAATTGAATAATTTCTAAAGAATTATTTATGGCAACGGTAGACTCAGAGGTCTTGATGTTATGTTTTTTCAAAAAGCTAAACTTTCCTATTTGGTAAATAGTATTGAAAGATTCCTCTGGAATACTCCAGTTTTGAAGATCATTTTCAATAATAGCAATCGGAGTTGCTTGAGAAGATAAATTAACAGTGTTTTTAACGTGACTGTTCATTTTAAGACAAAACTGTCTAGAGACTAACAGAGCAAGTATATATTTATAAAAGAGACATAATACTGTAAGCAAGTATGCAATAACCAAATATAATTATGCAGGTATATCTATGGCTTATGGAATCTTAACAAATTTTAATGGCATTACTCTATAAACCGCTAAGTGTTTGCTCAGTGACGGGACCACCAACAAGGTCTAACACGCTTCTCCTAAGCTTAACGACCTACTTTTCAGGCTGACCAACGTCCTCACCGAAGATTAATCGGTTCTGTAAAACACTTAAACAGTAAGTAGAAACCCCGAATGTGTATTAAAAATCCATTATAAGACAAGATATAATAACATAATTAAATATTTAGGTAAAGCATACCAGATTAAAATAATATGTTCTTTTACAAATATAATTTAGCTCATGCTCTAGACAGATTATATGTTTAGTGATGATAGGCGAAATTACGCGCCTATATCAATATATTTTGCCCATATTTTAGCCTAGTT
>NW_025820482.1:0-1276 GCF_002878395.1 Capsicum annuum
GAATGCTCGTCACGGCTAGGGCCCTGATTCAGGTCGTGACAAGAAGCTTCAAAACTTGAAGTATTTCAATATTTCCATCAACAAATTGTATGGTGAAATGCCCCCAGAGGGTCCTTTCAAGAACCTCTCAAATCAGTTTTTCATCCACAATGACGCACTGTGGTTCTTCAAGATTTAGTGTCCCGCCATGCCCCACTTCATCAAAGCACAGATGAAATGGAAAAAAATTGCTAGTTCTTTTTCTTTTTCTGGGAATTGCACTAGTTGTTGTTCCAAGCACCTTTATTCTATATTATAGATAAGGTATAGAAGAGGTAAAAGAGCTCCTCAGCAAGCTGATTCATTGTCTACCGTAGCAAAAGAAAGGATTTCATACTATGAACTTCTCCGAGCAACTAATGTGCTTAGCGAGAGTAATCTGATTGGTTCCGGAATTTTTGGCTCAGTTTTCAAAGGCGTTCTCAGAAGTGGAACTTTCATTGCAGTTAAAGTGTTCAACCTGCAACTGGATGTGGCATTCAAGATTTTTGATACGGAATGTGAAGTTTTGCGTAGCCTTCGCCATAGGAATCTAGTAAAAGTCATTACTAGTTGTTCCAATCTTGATTTAAAGGCTTTAGTTCTCGAGTATATGCCTAATGGGAGCCTTGAGAAATATTTGTATTCGCACAATTACTCCTCAACATCAGGCAGAGACTAAGCATAATGATAGATGTGGCATGTGCTTTGGAATATCTTCACCATGGGTGCTTGTCACGTGTGATCCACTGTGATGTGAAGCCTAGTAATGTCTTGCTGGATGAGGATATGGTTGCCCACCTCAGCGACTTTGGCATTTCAAAACTGCTTGGTGAAGATCAGGGTGATTTGTACACTAAAAACTTAGCAATACTGGGTTATATTGCACTGGGTACGTCTCTTATTTGTGCTGATTTTCATTTTTTTTTCCAGCTAGAAAGTGTATTGCATCTTTTAATTAATTGTTTGACTATAGAGTATGGACTGAATGGACTAGTGTCAACAAAGTGTGACGTATACAGTTACGGGATCATGTTGCTGGAAACGTTTACTAGGAGAAAGCCTAAAGGCAGTAATGGATGTTGTAGATGCCAACTTGGTAACAGCAATAGGTAAAGGCTTACAGAAGGAGCTACATGTTGTGGCATTAATCCTCAAAGTAGCATTAGATTGTTGTGCTGAATCTCCAGCAAGAAGGACTAACATGAAAAATGTTGTAGCGATGCTGCAGAAGATCAAGATTCAACTTCTTGCACGT
>NW_025820483.1:0-1760 GCF_002878395.1 Capsicum annuum
AGCGGTAACACATAGGATAAATACTATAAACAAAGAGCACGAAAAAGGCACAAAAGTGAAAACAATAACACAAAAAAAATCACAAACAATGCTTATACATTCGTAATGCCAAACAAAGCCGATACGACTCCAAAAATAGCTCGAATTCTGAAAACTTGTCATTGTCCCCAGCAGAGTCGCCAGAGCTGTCACGCCCCTTTTACGACTCAGAAAATTTATATTTTAGGTTCGAAAGGGTTTTATTATTTAAGTGACAAGAAATAAAAATTCATTTTGGAAAAGGATTATTTACATTTTTTATTCAGAGTCACCACTTGGCATAATCTGGTGTGCCAAGTCACCATCGAAAAATCCTTTTCAAAACCATTTGACTCTTTAAACTGGTTTACGAACAGAGACTCCGGCTAAGGAATTCTGTTGACCGAGGGGAAGGTGTTAGGCATCCCTTGATCCCGTGGTTCAACCACAATCGCTTGGTAGAGTGTATTAACTATTTTGGCACTACGAAATGTATAAACCACACAAAAGTACGCAAAACAATCAAACAATAAACAACAAAAAAAACAAGAACCAAAATGTAATGTCCAGTCCAATTATACAGTCCGGAGTATATAAAAAATGCAAAAATATAAACCTACGCTAAATTAATTCTAAACTAATGCTCTATCCGATGCCTCGGGCCTTCAACACGAACGTCCTCCGGGTACATGATACCTCGGGGCATTCCCCGGTGAATAAATATATACAGATACTTCGGGGCATTCCCCGGCCAAATTATACAATTGAATTAAATGTGACAAAACAAAACCATTCCAACACGTATTTCAAACATGTCATCAATCCACCAATTCTAAATTTGACTACCCAAACCTACTATTTGCCTATCCGCTCGATGAAATATCACGTTCAATATCAACAGTGAATAATAAAAAAATAATATTCATTTTTATCGACTTTTAATTCCCGTCTTCCCTAATTCAAACTCAAGATTCCAGCATAACATTCACGTCTACTATTTTTAACAATCCACAACCACTATCAATAAAATCAAACAACAAATCAAAATCACCAAATATTCGCCTCATATCATGCTTCAACAAACCAAACACGCATATATAATGAAATTAAAATGAGAAGGAAATAGAGTTGGACCTCAAATCAAGCTTTAAACCACCACATTTCTTTCAGTAAATCCAACAATACATAGAAGATGAGCAACGACCGGAACCCAAGCCACAAGCTTCGAACCAACGAACTCGATCCAAATCCAACTCGATAATTCAAAACAAAATTCGAAAGACCAACGATTAAACTAAAATTTGTGGACTGTTTTGACCAAGGATTCCGCTACTTACTGGAGCTCCGGTGAACTTCACCGGAGAACTCGACGGTGACGGGAACAGGGATGGAGAAGGACGGGTCAGCTGAGACTTTGGATGGAATTGGGAGTTTTTGATCGTCAATAGAGAGATGAGGATGAAGAATGGGTTTCTTCAGTGGTCTGGCGGTGGGTTTGGATGACGTTCTCCGGCGAAATCTCGTCGGAAAAATCAAATAGTGCCGCTCAGTTCGATCTCTCTCTCGATCTTGCTCCCTCTCCTTTGATTTTTCATTTTTCTTTTGCCATTTTTCCTCCCTCCCTCTCTCGACCGGATATGTGTATTAGTGTGTGAATGATGGTTCGTGAGAAAGAAACAAAAATGGAGGTCACTGGTTTTTTTTTTTTGAAATTTTTGGAGAAGAAGATGATTTTTTTGGTC
>NW_025820484.1:0-6989 GCF_002878395.1 Capsicum annuum
ATATTTTAAAAAGGGTTCTTGAGCTTCTTGGATGAAAGGGACCCAAGAATCAACATCTACATACCTTAATCTTTGAAATTAGATGAATTCTAATGCTTGAGACTCTATTCGCACTTGTAATAAATGATTCGAAGCTCACACTATGAGGAAGTTGATTCTTAAAGAAATCTTGAAGAATTTATGGATGATTTTTGGAAGATTAGTATTCTTGAATAAAACCCTAGATATTTTCTCTTTAGAGAATTGGAAGAGTAGATGAAGGAATTAGGGTTTGAATGGGGTTCCTCATATTTATAAAGACCTCCAAAAGATGGGAAAAGACCAAAATATCCTTGAAAAAACATCCTTAAATTGCTAAAAAAAAATAGCTGATGACATCCGTGACAAGCCGTCAAGTTGGTGATAAGTCGTCATGAAATATCATCACAAAAGGGTGAAATTTTGATTTTCTGGTTAAGGTTGACGACATTGGTGATAGGCCGTCATGGGCATGACGGCTTATCACAAAATGTCATCACTGGGGGTAGAAATCTGTCCAGGGATGACGAAATTGGTGATAGGTCGTCACGAGCATGACGGCTTATCACAAATGTCATCACCCAGTTTCCCAGCCTGACATGCTGGAGTAAATGGGTAAAACTCCTTGCTACGATATCGGTTTTTGATGAAATTGGTGTCGTTGGAAATATAATTCTAAGATATTGCATTTGATGTATAGTAGATCCTCTAACAAGATATATGCAAAGATTTATGGTTGATTAAAGTTGACCAAAGTTTTGACGCTCACTAAAACTTGAATGATAGGAACGCTTTCAACTCGTCCTTGAGTTATGGGACCTCTATGATCTTAATTCATGCTCAAATAGATTCCCACACGATTCAAAGTATTTCATACTTGGGAAGATATTTTTTAAACATTTAGACTAGGATTTTTTGATTTACCAAATACGCTCTAAGGCTCAGACTAGAAGAGGATTTTGCGGGGCATTACATTATCTCCTCCTTGGGAACATTCTTCCTCGAATGTCACTTGATAGACTGAAAATACGGATCAATAGAACCTACTCAAGAAACGAAAATATTTCAAGGCATGCTTACGCAACTGGAACCACTGACATATAGAGTTCTCACACTGGGCATGTATATCTGATGCATGGAATACTAGACTGAATCTACTCATAGCTGAATTCTCATAACACTCATGCATATCTGATACATGGACTCATAAATGGGATGATATCAAGAATGCATGACTGACCACACACTGACAAACTGAACTCATTTCTACTAAATGCGCATATCTAATGCATGAATGTTCGGCTAAGCTGACTTTCAAAAGTACGACTTGAAAATACAAGAACGACTGATGCTAACTTCATAAAGAAAATCTGAACATGCATCGGGATGAATCTAATGGCATCCAACATCATAAACTATGGGGTATCTCCCCCTTGGTTCTCTATGTCCCTCTAAACACAGTTTACTGAAATACTGGGGCAGTGCGCAGGGCACCTACAGACTGGGTCATGATTGACCGATCAAGATCTGAAACTCATGCATGACTTATGCTAACATATAAGCTCAAAATGGGAGCAAAGGATCTATCAATGCATGTCATAAAGATGAAGGGTTCATAACATACCCGGGTCTATTTTAGGGAATCCTTTCCGATAAAGGCGAGCCTGAGGCGCACAGAGTCTACCCCTTTGAGTCAGCACTCTACATTCTCGCAGTCTATGGCCTGGATCACCACAACCAAAATACACATCGCTACTGGTTCTACACAAACCTTGGTGGAACCTGCTACACTCTCCACAACGCGGATGGGTACGAACACCACTAGTACTACTCTAGGCTTTGGAGCTTGGTGCTCCCTCAGATCTGACACCCCCGAACACAGGTGCGGGTACACTAGATGAAGATAGAGATGGAACTAAAAATTTCCAACCATACTGAGAACTACTACTACCTCGAGACCCCGAATACGAGAAACGACTACTTGTCTTGGCTCTCTTACTCACTCTCTCTTTCTTTTTCACCTTATCTGCCTCAATCTATTATGTATAAATCATTATCCTATAAAGATCCATATCTCCATTGAGCATATCAACTTTACACTCTTTCAATACATAACTTGACACCCCAGACAAAAACTTACTCATACTCGCTCTAGGGTCAGCTACCAAGTTGGGAGCATACTTAGCTAATTGGTTAAACTTAAGACAATACTTTTTCACAGTCATGGAACCTTGCCTTAGGTTCATGAACTCTTCTACCTTAGCTTCTATCATCTCTAGCAGGAAAAACCTATCTAGAAAGGCACTCTGAAACTCTACTCTTGCCATGTCATGGGAGCTGCATTCTCCCTTCTACTCTTCTCCCACATCACTACCCAATCATGAGTAATATCTTTCAGCCTATAAGATGCTAACTCAATACTCTCCTCCTCAGAAACATGCATAATTTGGGTGATTTTCTTCACCTCCTCTAGATAAAGCTATGGATCCTCACCTACTACTGATCCAAAGAATTCTAGCGGGTTCATTTTCATGAAATTTCTAACCCTGGCTGCGGCAGAATTCCCATCTTGCTGAGGTGGTCCTGTAGCCTGACGATTTCCTTAAACATCAGTCACAGCTTAGGCTAGTGCCTGGAAAGCTGCCCAAAACTCTGTATGTGACACACTCTCATTCTCAGGATCTACTGGCTGAGGGGGCTGATTATCAACCCCATGGACAAAATATCTGCAAGGAGGCATACTCTGTAATTGGAAGAAAGAAGTGGATTAGACTGAGAACCAACTTGAGCTTATGCTCACTCGCACGAAATGATCACTGAAAGAAAGGGAACTGCTCCTAAGAACATCCTATAGCCTCTTATACATAAATGTGGTGCGCTACACACCCATGCACAAGGCTTTACTAGATATGGCTTTTCAGACTCCCTAGGACACTTTTGAACCTTAGGCTCTGATACCAAGTTTGTAACGCCTTGAGATTTCATCCCGAGACATCACACGATGCTTATGACCCCGAAGGACCATGAGCTAACCCTTTAATAATATCTGTACCTGTACACTGCATAATAGCTGAAATAAATATGGAAACTAGCCATAAGGTTCAACACATCTATAAATACTCATAATACAGAAAACTGAATACTAATACATCCGTTTGAAAATCCTCTAAACTGTCTGAACTATGGAGTTGATTGGATAGGTCCCCAACTAACTCCGTCAACTAAAAATAACCAAAGTCTGAAGCAATAATAGTAAAGTGAGATTCATCCTCAAAAGAAGAAAACTCACTACTACTGCTGCTGACTGGACTAACTACTGAGGATACTCTAAATCCTGTGCATCTGAACCTGTGGTGTCAAATAAAACACCATAAGGCATATGAGTCAGTATAGGAATGTACGAAGTATGTAGACGAGGTAGGCTAATGAAAGGGCTCATGCATGCACAATATCTAAACTGAATAATCATAAAGATGGCACATGATAACACATATATGAATGTACAGACCATGAACACAATCATCGCAACTCTAGATACTAAAACTCGAACACCACTTTACTGTAGACTAAACTCACTACTGATACTGAGATACTGAATCACTGACTTATCTGATACTGATAACTGAAAGTCTAGATGTACTTATATCAAGGACTGAATTATGAGCTTACTGCTTTCGACTGACAAGATTAGAGATCAACTTTTCTAATAGATTATTCTGGAAATGATTATCAAAGATAAGAAGTATGATTATATCTGAATCTGACAACAAGAATACTCAATAGAAATATGATACTGTGATTAAGCCTATCTGGCGGCATATCTCTGAATATGATATCAAATAACTGTAAATAAGACCAAGACTATCTGGTGGGATAGTCCATGAATCAATGGAACTATCTGAGTTCCACATAAAGATAGATGACTATATCTGGCAGTCCTGATTTCTGAAGATTGATACTCAAACTGAGATTGAATCTAAAATTGAAACTATAACTGTGGGAAGTAGCTACTTAATCGACATGCCCTAACCTACCACAGGTGGGGTTCAACCTGTAACCCCAGCTGGAAGGGTGTCAATACCGTGCTACGGATAAAGACCGCTCTCTGATCAATCCTTTCTGACGGATGACCCTTACTAGAAAGTTGACCTAAGGCAACATAATAGTTAAATACTCTCTCTCTGGAGGTGACAGCCTGTACTGATGGTGAATCCTGTATCTTGCACTGGCTATGCAGTTCTGGAGTTCAGGGATTGCTACTTATGACTCCGGCGTCTCTTGCTGATCGGAAGAGCCGCCATGCCTTCCCTCGCTCGGTGCTAGTTTCTACTCCCAACTGAAAGACTCTGATTGAATCCTTAACTGACCACAACTAAACTGTATCTGATGCTGATCATATTTCTCAAAAAATCTAACTAAGTTACGCTGAGATTACTTAGTTTCATATCTGACGGAAAAGATATCGAATCATAGTATCTGACTGACGATACTGAGCTTAAATAGATTACCCAAATTGCTTCTGAGATTAGAATTGAATCACTTGAATACTATCGGATCTGAGATAATTACAGGACGGAGGCTAGATTACTAGCAATACAGAGATTATAGAAATAACTGAGATTACTGAGCTTTCTTAAGTTCTGCACTTGTCTAAGGATACAGAGTTCTATAGTTCACTGAGTTTTGGGAATCATGGATCGACTGGAATTATCAAGAAACTGACATGGGCTCTAGACAACAACTCTATTGTCGGGTATAAATACCCTCAGGACTCGATAACATAAAAGTAAAGCTTAATCATTCTTGACTAGTCATCACCACAATCATTCAATCATCATCACAAGCATTCGTTCATCATCACAAGCATTCATTTATCATCACAATCATTAAAGCATCTCACAGTCATTAAGACATCACCTCAAGCATTTAAGGATCACAAACATCTATTCATCATCACAATCGCCAAGGGGTCACTTTAAGCATCTTTGAATCACAATCATATAATAATGTAGGGGAAACATGCTACTAGATCGTACTCCATTCAACAAGATTTTACCTCAAATATTTCATTCCTAAATCAGTCTTGACATGTGTTTGGATATCACATGGCTTGGGGAAACTTCATACTTTTATGTCATAACTTACTTGCTAACCACTTGGCATGTATCAAAATGTTAGCATATATCAAGAGCACATAATTGGGGAATTTAATACTATCATATCTCCACTTGTTCACTATGGTCCTTCAACAAAACACTAGACATGCACGGGTTCACACTTATTTGCGGATTTCCTACTATCATGGAATAATTCATTTACTTAGGCATTTTATCAAACACTAGGCATGCATAAACTAACTCACAATTTGGAGTTTCCTATTCAACATACTATAATGGCCCTTATGCTTCACCTAAGTTCTTTATCAAACCTATGGGGGACATGCTTCGCTTATTCAACCATTTCTACACTCAAAAGTCATTAACACATCACATAGAAAGTAACATAAAGAAGATTCATCACAAATATCACATGGATTCCACCTACTAGGGTCAAAGCTCATGAATCTTGTAAACAAACATGAATCAAAACTCAACATCACATGTAACATCAATTTCAACTCATACAAATCATGAAATCTCACAAACATAAAATCTTCATATTTTAAAAAAGGTTCCTGAGCTTCTTGGATGAAAGGGACCCAAGAATCAACATCTACATACCTTAATCTTTGAAATTGGATGAATTCTAATGCTTGAGACTCTATCCGCACTTGTAATAAATGATTCTCAAATCCCACATTATGAGGAACTTGATTTTTGAAGAAACTGAAAGAATTTATGGATGATTAATAAAACCCTAGATATTTTCTCTTAAGAGAATTGGAAGAGTAGGTGAAGGAATTAGGATTTGAATGGGGTTCTTCATATTTATAGAGACCTCCAAAAGATGGAAAAAAGATCAAAATACCCTTAAAAAAATATCCTTAAATTGCGGAAAAAAAAATAGCTGACGGCATCTGCGCCAAGTCGTCAAGCTGGTGATAAGTCGTCACAAAATGTCGTCAGAAAAGGGTGAAATTTTAATTTTCTGATTAAGGTTGACGACATTGGTGATAGGCCGTCACGGGCATGATGGATAATCACAAAATGTCGTCACTGGGGGTAGAAATCTTCCCAGGGATGACGACATTGGTGATAGGTTGTCACAGGCGTGACGGATTCTCACGAATGTCGTCACCCAGTTTCCCAGCCTGACATGCTGGAGTAAAATGGGCATAACTCCTTGCTCCGATATCGGTTTTTGACGAAATTGGTATCGTTGAAAATATAATTCTAAGATATTGCATTTGATATATAGTAGATCCTTTAACTCGATATATACAAAGATTTATGGTCGATTGAAGTTGACCAAAGTTTTGACGCTCACTAAAACTTGAACGATAGGAAAGCTTTCAATTCGTCCTTGAGTTAGGGGACCTCTATGATCTTAATTCATGCCCAAATAGATTCCCACACGATTCAAAGTATTTCATACTTGGGAAGATATTTATGAAACATTTAGACTAGGATTTTTCAATTTACCAAATACGCTCTAAGGCTCAGACTGGAAGAGGATTTTGCGGGGCATTACACTTTCATAGGTGTGAGGAGCAATATATTGATTTCTTCTCTATGGAATTCTTTCATAGAGAATGTTACTATGGGAATGCCACTAGCTGCTCGGCCTATGCATTTAATTGATGCTTTCTTTGTGATGGAAATCTTGAAAATAGTTCTGCTTACTAGGGAGAGGGAGAAACGCGATGAGCCAGAAACAAACATATACATACTATGGCCACAATACTTCTGCACCACAATACTTTTCTTGACATACCTCCAAAGTTGTCATATAATTGGTCCTTTTGTCTTGTAAACAGGTGGAAAGTATCTCCTTTTACCTTCACATATTTATTATCCTAGCCTCTTACATAA
>NW_025820485.1:0-1341 GCF_002878395.1 Capsicum annuum
TAATCTCTATCAAAAGTTTAAGTGGAACATAGTAATGGTTTGACTTGGAAATCTGCATACTAGGATACAAGTTTGACAGTTGTGTTTTTAAATAGTAGTACATAATTTGAGTATTGGATTGAGCGATAGACTTTGATATTTGATTTTCTCTGAAATTTTTCGGGATGATCGTTGATGGGGTATTGACTATATTAAACCCCTTTTTGGTGTAGTTTAAGGTGCTTTGAGTTTTCGAGAACATATTTTGATTTACTAGAAGGTGGTGCTTGAATTGTGCTTTCGAGGTAAGTGAGACTTTAAACTTTGATGCTTGCTTTTCAAATCTGATTTATAAAAATTATGTTTTTCTACCTAGTCCATGTGTTGGGACAAGCGTGAACTTGGTAGAATTTGTGGC
This sequence comes from Capsicum annuum, assembly GCF_002878395.1. NCBI lineage: Eukaryota > Viridiplantae > Streptophyta > Magnoliopsida > Solanales > Solanaceae > Capsicum > Capsicum annuum. The sequence goes on from NW_025820485.1 coordinate 398, forward strand.
TTTTGACTAGCTATGAATATGTATTTTGAAAAATGTGTTGATAATTGTTTAGAGTGAAACGCGAGGTGAGGGTTGGACGTTGAATATATTTTCTTCACTGCTGTTATAGTCTCTAGGGGCATACATAGCTGCCGTAATATGTTAGGGGCATTACTTATACTGCCGTAATATGTTAGGGGCATTATTTATACTGCCGTAATATGTTAGGGGCATTATTTATGCTGCCGTAATATGTTTGGGGCATTACCTATGCTGCCGTAATATGTTAGGGGCTTGTACATGCTGCTGTAGTGGACTTTTTGTGGCATTATATATGCTGCCGTGGACTTGTCGGGGTTTTAGGCCGATCACCTTCACTGCCGTTTATGACAAGTCGTGAGTGTGGATTGAGTTGTTATAGGATGACATTTTGAACCACTTTGAAAATCTTATTGATATTATTTATGAAAGATATTATGTACATATTATTTATGTATCTTTGTTGTGCTTTGTCAAATAATTATATCATATTATTATATCAAATGAAGAAAACAGATTCCTTTGTCAAATAATTCTTAGTAAGAGTACTTTGTCAGATGAAGCTTGCAAAGAGATTTTTTTCTAGAAAATGAATGATTGACTGATGTTCAAGAAGAAAAATATGATAAATTAAAAGATTTAAGAAAATAATCCGTAGTAACCTTCTTTATTTCTTTTTATTTCTTTAATTTTTAATTTGAGAACGGAAACAGAACAGTTGACATGTTAATTAATTTACTCAGTGCAATTGATTTGTTGAAACAGGGGCCATTCTGAAAGTGTAGTACATGAGATTGAACATTGTTTAATTTTACGGAAAAAGGTACAAATGTACCCTCAAACTTTGATAAATGGAATAAATATACTCTTCGTCATATTTTGGGTCTAAATATACCCTTGCCGTTAATAAAAAGGTACAAATATAC
>NW_025820486.1:0-2530 GCF_002878395.1 Capsicum annuum
TAGATGCATGAGTGGTATACCCCATCTCAAATAGTAAGTGGGTAAGTCTGGAGTGTACACTTATAAGGCTATGATTAAGTCTGGCCATGCTTTAGTCTTTTCTTTAGGAAAGTAGATTCCCTTAGCTGTTTTCTGAGAGCTGTCTGAGTGGAATGCTTTTCCTTTTGAAAAGCAGATGAAAGCTGTCCAGCTGTCCTGAATGCTTTTTCTTTTGAAAAGCAGATTCCTTTGGCTTTTTGTAAAGCTGATTGCTTTTTATTTTGAAAAGCAGATTCCTTTGGCTTTTTGTAAAGTTGATAGATTGCCTTTTAGAAAAGCATCTGGTCCTATGAATTCCTACTAGGAATAGTAGAATGCCTCTTCAAAAATAATTTTGGTTCTTTGAACCTCTATTTTTGAAGGGGTCATTTCATTATTCTTAATAGGGGTCCATATAGGCCATAGCTATCCCTTTGGGGTTTAGCATATCCCCATTGTTGTCGCTACTTCCTGTGGAGGAAGAACTTCTAGAAGCTGTAATACTTCTTCTTCATTGGCTTCTTGGCTTTCCATATCTTGCAAAGCCCTTTTTAATTTCTCTTTGAGAACCCTTTTACTCTGTGAGGCATTGGTTGAAGAAGATTTTGTTTTTCCTTTATCAGGAGTTTTTGGAGCTGTTGGCTTGGGGGTCCAGCTTTTAACTTTTATCTCTTTGGATTAATATTTAATTCGATCTTGTTCTCCTTTGGCGAAATTCCAGGAGATGATATAAGAAACTCGCTTCTTAATAAAAAACTTGCACATTAGAATGTGCTCTGGAAGGGTTATACATCCTTCTTTTGAACAAAACTCTGTAAAGCGGTTAAGGAATTGTTGAGGAAGGATTTCTTTAATCCCTCCGAAGTATACCCACCATTCGTAAAACCATCATGATATGATAGCTTCTACCATAGCAGGATAGTATTTAACAAACCAGGTGTGTCCTGGTCTAACATAGAGAAAGTTGAACCAAGCAGACTTGTAGTCATACCAATTATAAGTTTGGGGCCTATGTGGCATAGATAAGGCTATAGGGGTGTGCAGATGATCTACAAACCAGTTAAACGGGGTTAATACCCTCTTAATGGTGAACCTAGAATAATCAATATATTCAGGATTGCTTTCGTTCATTGAATGCTCAACCTCGATAGAATCTGTATCTACCAAGATGGCTTCATAATATCTTCTGGTTTTAAGTGGATTCTCCGTATCCACAAAATTTTTGTCCTTGTAGATTGGTTTAATAAGCTGCTCCAGCGGATAACCCTCATATTCTTTATCCAAAGCAATAATAGGCATTACCTGAGTGGTAACGAATTTGAGTTATTCTTTGATAGGAGGAGTTGGTGTTGCCTTGGCTATTGCGGGATTTACAGCCTGGGCAAAGGTTTCTGGAGACTTCATGGCATAGCTTTGTTTTGACTGTACCGATGAGCTCGAAGATGATCCTTTATCAAAGGGTTTGTTGGTTTTAAGATCTACCAATCTGGTTGGCATTGGTGGAGGAAGCTTGGGATATTCTGCCAAAGCTGCATGCTTGTTGTGGGATAGTGAATGCAGCTCTGATTTCAATTCAGGCCTCTGGGGGACTGATGGCCTCAGCGGGGTTGATGATGCTGGTGGCAAATCCAATGGTCTAGCCATTTTGGTTTGATTGGTTGGTTTTTGACTGAGATTTTTCCCAGTGTTGTGGGTCTCATTGTGGATACGGAGAATCCACTTAAAACCAGAAGATATTATGAAGCCATCTTGGTAGATACAGATTCTATCGAGGTTGAGCATTCAATGAACGAAAGGAATCCTGAATATATCGATTATTCTAGGTTCATCTTTAAGAGGGTATTAACCCCGTTTAACTGGTTTGCAGATCATCTGAACACCCCTATAGCCTTATCTATGCCACATAGGCGCCAAACATACAATTAGTATGACTACAAGTCTGCTTGGTTCAACTTTCTCTATGTTAGACCAGGACACACCTGGTTTGTTAAATACTGTCCTGCTATGGTAGAAGCTATCATACCACGATGGTTTTACGAATGGTGGGTATACATTGGGGGGATTAAAGAAATCCTTCCTCAATAATTGCTTAACCGCTTTACAGAGTTTTGTTCAAAAGAAGGATGTATAACCCTTCCAGAGCACATTTAAATGTGCAAGTTTTTTATTAAGAAGCGAGTTTCTTATATCATCTCATGGAATTTCGCCAAAGGAGAACAAGATCGAATTAAATATTTATCCAAAGGGATAAAAGTTAAAGACTGGACCCCCAAGCTAACAGCTCCAAAAACTCCTGATAAAGGAAAAACAACATCTTCTTCAACCAATGCCTCACAGAGTAAAAGGGTACTCAAAGAGAAATTAAAAAGGGCTTTGCAAGATATGAAAAGCCAAGAAGCCAATGAAGAAGAAGTATTACAGCTTCTAGAAGAAGCTTCCTCCACAACAATGTAGCGACAACAATGGGGATAGCTATGGCCTATATGGACCCCTATTAAGAATAATGAAATGA
>NW_025820487.1:0-1694 GCF_002878395.1 Capsicum annuum
TGACTTGAGGGTGAGGGGAAGGAGCGGTAAACAAGTAAAGAGGTCGACTAGTTCGACGCTTGATTGAACTCAGCATAGTTAGAGATTAGAGGAGATAGCCTTTCTTTCTATTGCTTGAGTGGAATCAGTTGACAAAAAGCTCGAACGTAATTGACTTCTTTCTTAACAACAATAAAGGAAGAGATGATTTGGAGAAGAATTCATTTCTCTCCGAGCATTAAAGTTCCATATCCGTCAGAGAGGGATTTACCGGTCGTTAAGATAGAGTTGGTGTCGGTAGCTGTTCTTGCTTAGCAGGATCAGGTCACCAATCGGTGACATAGTTTAGGAATGAATATCCGTAACTCCCATTCTAGTACTTAAACTGACAAAATGGAATAAACAATCAAGACCTGGCTCAAGGCTAACCCCTCCACACTCAGGGTCAGAAACGGGAAAAGGAGAATGAGTAGGACAGGCTCGAGGTCAATTCTTTCTTTTAGGAGAGATCCCACCCCTTTCTTTAGTGCTTGTTCGTTCTATAAGACTTCCTTCTCGTTCTCGGTGAAGGAATCGGAGAAGTTCCACACCTTAGTGGATTGCTTGAGTGTAGCGTACTGATTCTTATCGAGTTCTTAGTTACTTCGACTGGATGAGTCCTAGCGAGGGAATAATTAAGTCATAATTCATTTGTTGATTGTATCATTAACCATTTTTTTTTTGGTATGAGGAACGTCATCATGAATCCATTGATTTCTGCCGCTTCCCTTATTGGAAATAAAAAATATAGTAATTCAAACTATAAAACAGAAGAGTAATTCTAGTGAAAGCTGCTATGCCCTTGCTTCGCTCTTTCTCGCCTAACTGAGAAAGTAAATCCCTGCCTTCGCATGCAATATTTTTCTTACTTTCTCTCGATCGCTTCAATGCCTATAATTTGAGAGATAAGAGGAAATCCCTCTCTCGAATTCGAAGATGTAACACAAATAATGACTCTCTTCGCCGGGATGTCAGCAGGTTAGGCAGCTCTAAGGTTTTTGATATTCGGTGGAAGGCAGGATGAAACTCTACCCCAACCAAGTGAAACAAAGGGTCTGAAAGAGTTCACGATCTGATCTATGGGGCCTTGGAAGGAAGGGCTTCGCTTTTCGATTGCTTTTTGAGGCCGGTTTGGATGAGCGTGGGCAAGTTCGGGATTCGTAACCGAAAATGAAGCAGGAACAGACTTGTCCTTAGGTTGAGTTTGCTTCACTTCCTGAGCCCTCACCACTTCCTGCGACAGCTAACAAGGGGCATTTAGGACAACTCATTCATTTAGCACAACTTCATTCCGCTCGGGCCTCTCTTTGGAGAGTCCCTTCTTTCCAATCTATAAATATAGTATGGGCCCCAATCGTCTAGTGGTTTAGGACATCTCTCTTTTAAGGAGGCAGCGGGGATTCGAATTCCCCTGGGGGTAGGGTACTACGAAAGGAAGTTGATCTTGGATTACCAATAAGTCTAAAATTGATTCTTCCTGGGTCGATGCCCGAGCGATTAATGGGGATAGACTGTAAATTCGTTGGCGGTCGGATGTTTTCGTGAACAGTAAGCAGCAGATCTCCCCATATTTTGGGAAAGCTAGTGGCCGCGTGTGAATTCTTTCAAGGCAAGCTTCGCTCTTTCCCGCCTAACTGAGAAAGTAACTCCCTGCCTTCGCTCCTGTACTCCAACTC
>NW_025820488.1:0-8716 GCF_002878395.1 Capsicum annuum
AACGAGGTATTTGACTTTACTTTCTTCATCCTCAGTAGATTGCGGTACTACCCATTCTTGGCAGATAGTAACTTACTTCTGATTTGGTAGAGTCGGGGTTAGGAAAAAGTAGCTAGGGAATCAGCTTGCTTATTTTCTCTCTTTGGCACATATTAGAGGGTTACTTCTCCAAGCCATCCCATCAAATTCTATGTATAATCATGATATGGTTGTAGCTCAGGCTTTCTGACTTCATAGCTTCCTAAAAGTTGCTTGATCACTAATTGGGAGTCACCAAACACTTGTAATTGTAGTTGTTTCATGTCAACTGCCATCTCAAGTCCGAGTATTAACGATTGATATTCAGCAACATTATTAGAGCAATGGTTTGTTAGGGTAAATAAGTATGGAATGACCTCTTCTTGCAAAGTGACGAACACCACCCCAGCACCAGCTCCATCTTGATGTGCAGCCCCATCAAAGTACATTTTTCATGGGGGTTTGGCTTCAATAACCATTGCATCTTCATTAGGAAGTTCATCACTCAATTCCCAATCATCAGGTATTGGGTGGTCTACCAAGAAGTCAGCCAATGTTTGTCCTTTTACAGCCTTTTAGGGAATGTACAGAATCTCAAACTATTGAAATTAAAGGTACCATCTTGCAAGTCGGTCACTAAGGTTTGGTTTTGATATTACAAACTTGATGGGATTTGCCCTAGACACAAGACGAACAATATGAGCTTAAAAGTAGTGTTTCATCTTTTGGATTGAGAAAGCCAATGCCAAACATAACTTTTCGATTGGAGAATACTTCAACTCGTTTGGTGTCATCATTCTGCTCAGATAGTAAAGAGAGTTCTCTTTGCCTTCACTATTTTCTTCATCCAATAGTGCTCCAACCAACCTTTCTTGTGTCGCAATATAGAGTATCAATGGTTTTCCAGGTATGGGTGCCGCAAGAACTGGTGGCTTCACTAAGTATGATTTGATACTCTCAAAGGTATTACTACAAGCTTGGTCCCATTCGAAGGGAGTGTCCTGCATGAGATGACTAAATGGTAGACATTTTCCGGCTAGGTTTAAGATGAACCTTAAATATGCTAGCCTTCCTTGAAGGCTTTTTAACTCATGAATATTTCGAGGCTCGGGTATCTTTAAAATCGTATCAACCTTGTCATGATCAATTTTAATTCTTTGGTGTCGCAAAATAAAGCCAAGAAACTTTCCAGAAGTATCTCCAAAGGCACACTTCAATGGATTCATCCTAAGTAGATATCTTCAAAGTAATTCAAATAGCATTCTTAGGTCTTTTAAGTGGTCGTCTGTCTTTCTTGGCTTCACCACTAGATCATCCATGTAGCATTCAACATTTTTATGGAGTAGCCCATTAAAGATATTTGTATAGCCCTTTGATAAGTGGCACCAGCATTCTTCAAACCAAAAGGCATCACCTTGTAGCAATAAATACCTTTGGACGTATGAAATACAGTGAGTTCTTCATCCTTTGGCGCTATACGGATTTGGTTGTAGTCAGATGAACCATCCGTGAAGGACATTGTCTTATAACCAGTGGTGGAATCAATCATCTACTCTGGTATGGGGATTGGAAAATCGTCTTTAGGGAAAGCGTTGTTGAGATCCCGAAAGTCGACACAAACTCAAATTTGGCCATTCTTCTTTTGTACTAGAATAATACTTGAAATCCACGTGGGATATTTGACTTCATGAATAAAGCCAGCTTCAATGAGTTTGTTAACTTTATTTTCGATCAATGGAACCAACTCTGGCCTAAAGCGCCTTTGGGCTTGCTTAAGAAGACGAGCGCCATTCCTAACCGCCAACTGATGGACCGCTACTTTTGGATCTAATCCAGGTATTTCCTTATAGCTCCAGGTGAAGACGTCCATACATTCTTTAAGTATGTCCATGTAAGTGATTTTCTCCTCCACTTCTAGAAACGCACTCAGGTAAGTTGGTCTTGGGTCTTCATTGGTTCCAAGATTAACTTCCTTTAAGGGATCTATTATGGCCTTTACTCCTTCTTTAAGTTGTGATAGAGCATCTCCAGCATCTTCCTCATCTTGAGGATCATCATCATTAACGAATATATGATGACACCAAAAGTCATCTTCTATCTCTTCATCAACCTTCATTTGAGACGAGACATCTTTCTCATTCTGTGTCGTAACATAATATGAGGATCCAACACTCTCTTCATCTCTTTTACATTGCTTAGTATAAACCATAGTATGCGTCTTTGCTTTTAGCACCTTGTTGTATGAAACTACCAGTTTCGTCTGTCACTTCATTCTAGAAGGAATCAAACTTTGGAAATCCTTTTATATTTTAAGGGAAGAGTACATAATCGTGCTTTGACGACTCCTCTTACGCTTGTTGCTTTTCTTCTTATTTAGAGGTCCCAACCTTTCATACACAAAAGTTCTTGCAGTTGACCCTCCAAGTTGGTCAACTACAGAGGGTCTTTTATTAGCAGCAGTGGATTCTTCTTCCACGGTGATATAATTACTGACTACCCTTCTTATGGAGCTGTGAATTGGAGGTGGATACATATATCCTAGTCCTTCACATTCTTGCCTGGTTTTACCCTCCGATGGAAGTTTTCCCAACCTTGATGGCTCATTAGGATTATATCCAGCCTTCACAAATAGCTTATATGCATTTGGGTCAAAGCCTTCTTTGGTATGCTTTGTAAGGAGTGTCATATGTTGTGGAAGATTTTGAGCCATAAACTCTTCAAGAAGTCTTGAGGATGGATTTATTGTATCAATCTTCCTGATAGGTAAAGTTAGCCCCTTTAGCATATTATCTTGGGAATCCGATGGGTGATCTTTCTCTTTCCTTACCTTCAGTACGTAGCGAAGAACGGGAGTTGCCTTCTTTTTCATAAAAGCGATACTTTTTTATTTGAAGTGGAGAGAGTCATCACGACCTTCTTAGATGCAAGATCGTCACACTTGGTCTTGGTGACATCTTCAACCCTTTTCTCATCCACAATATGCTTTTTTAAGTAGAATTTTGCATCGGCAAAATATGACTCAACTTCAGTGAATGGCTTATCACCGGCAACTATCTTTCTTTCCACTCTGCCTTCAAGGTACTTTAAGCATTGATAGTAAGAGGATGAGATAATTTTGTTCCTATGCACCCAAGACATACCAAGCAATATATTATATGAAGTTTTGGCATCGATCACATGCATCAATGGGTTTGATTGAAAATCATCCATACGAATCCCCAACTTGATACATCCCATGGCCCTCTGGGCCCCTTGGTTGAATCCTTGGATCATTATACGAATTTTGTCCAATTCGCTAGTAGCGATGCCAAGTTTCTTCATCATGTGGATAGGTAGGATGTTGACTCCAGATTCCTCATCTATCAAGATTCTATTGATCTTCTTTCCCAGAATTTGATCCACTATGTATAAGGGATATTTATGTAGGTTTTCACCAAGAAGAAGATCGTTATTTGTGAATGTGATTTTTGTATCACACACATATGCCTTTTCGAAAGGTGAAGGAACTTTCATGGTAGATTCTCACCCTTTGCCCCCTCTTTGGCAATATTAAAACAAGACGCCTCAAGGTTGACTTGGGCAGTCTTTAAACAAAACCAACTCAGTAAGAATTCCTTTAAAGTCACCAAACGTCGAGGTTTTTGGGGGTGAAACTCTATCACCCTCGTCTTCTTTAGGAATTCAACCAACTTTTGTTTCCTTGGTTTCTCTACCATTATCCTCCTAGTTGGTTGCTTGACTGACTTCTTTTGCATACTTATCCTCCTGTGTCTGTGCCTGGTCACCAGATTCTAACCTTCATCATCGCCTTCATCAACTGAAGACCTGTCAGGCTCTAATATTTTCTCATTATGCTCTTTGACACATATTTATACTGGATCGAGTAAGCCAAATATGATAGAGATTTGATGAGAAATAGTTGTCTCATCATCGAAGAAGATCTTCTTCTCTCTTACCAGTTACATGACTTTATCTTTAAAGATAAAGCACTTTTTCAGAGGGTGACTTATAAGCCTATGATATTTGCAATAATTAGGGTCATTGATCCGCCTAGATTCGTTGGGACACTTCATCTCTGGGAGTTCAATGAGCTTATGCTGAAGGAGTTCATCGAAAATCTCAACTACATCAGAATCAAGGAAGGGATATTCCTTTTCTTGCATTTCCTTTAAAGTTTTCTGATTCGGACGTGCTCCAAAGGTCATCTTCACACTTTGCTTCTCGCTCACCTTTGTGGTGACTTTCATAGGAGACACATCAATATTCATAGACTCCTTATTGTCATTTTTGGGGACAAACTTGCCCCATATTTTGGGTTCCTGCTTATTCTTTCCTCTTCATGGGTCATGGATAGGCGTTGATCCCTTTCCAGCAGAAGGCATGCTCATCTTCATATCGTGAGCATGGGTAGCTAACTCTTCAAAAAATTTAGGATTAATGCCTTACAAGAGGTAGAGAATCTCCCAATGCATTCCTTGGATACACATCTCTATTGCAGAAGCTTCGCGGAGCCTATCTTTGCAGCTGAGGCTAGCATTTCTCCATCGATTGATGAAGTCAATGACTGGTTCATCTTTTTTTTGCCAAGTATTTATGAGCTCTACCATGCTGACTATACGCCTTATGCTATAAAAGTGATTTAGGAACTCGTGCTCCAATTGCTCCCAACTATTGATAAAATTAGGCTCAAGGTCCGTATACCAATCAAAGGCGTTTCCCTTTAGGGAACGAACAAACTATTTGACAAGATAGTCATCGTAAGTTCTAGCATTATTACATGTCTCAACAAAGTGTGTGACATGTTGTTTTGGATTTTCTTTGCCCTCAAATTGTTAAAATTTTAGGGGGTTGATAGACGGCAGGCATTTTGAGACTATCTCTCCTGGCAGTGTAGGGCTTCGCATACACAAGGGAAGATTTGGTGATAACATCATATTTGTCTTTGAGGGTCCCTTCAATGAATTCCTTTAATTGCTCAATCGGGATCATTCCCTCAGAAGAAACTTGTGCTTCTTTAGTTAGTGGTGTTTGTTTCATAGGATGTTCAGACTCATGAGCCTCTAAAGCTTTTCCAGGTGCATGGCTAGACTCTTTGTCTATCAGAACTTCTACCCTATCCACTATGTTATTAGGTCGAGCATCTTGATTCTGAACATATTTGGTTAGGCCATCCATTGCCTTTGCCAGATTCGTAAGCTGCTCCTCCATAGATGAGACATCATTTACTATCGCTTGCATAATCACTGGAGATATTGGAGAGTAGCATGGATTATCACATAAGTTGATCTTTGAAGTGCTTAACTTATTCGGTGTAGTCGTAGATGATGAGTTGCTTGAACAACCATCGCACTTCGCGCTAGAGTATTTGGAACCGGAATGCTCAAGTAGAGCTAGAGTCTTCTTAAGCGATTTCGCTACACTTCTTCCTCCTTTTGAAGCATTTGTATTGGACTTCGTTCCCTTTGGGGTTGAAGATCCAACAACTGAAATTGGTGTGGACGACACTGGATGTGTTTGTTGTCCTAGCAAGCCTACCTTGCTCTTTGTAACAGCTCCTAAGATTCCAAAAGTAACACCAAGGATACTTTCTACTTCAGTAGAGAACTTTGAGTTAGTTACCTTGGAAGTAGTTAATTGAGAGTTGACCTTCTTGGAAGCCATTTTAGTGTTGTCGAACTTTGCACTTGGAAAAGTTGAGATGAGAGGTAGAGATTGTCGCACCGGGCGTGCCAAAATTTGTTGGACGATAAAATTCTTAAGGCCAAAAAATAAACAATTTGAGATAAGAAAAATATATTACAACAATTAATTTATTGATTTCAATATATGAGTGTTACAATCTCTATGAATCCTCTGATTCTTCTTTTCAAATATAAATTCAAGGGCTTAAAGCTTGATCTTTAATTTGAACTTGATTTGTGGATTTGAGGGTCTTGATCTTGACTTGTGCTTGTATTCAAGGGATTTTGAGCTTGTTCTTGAATATTGCGGTCTTGATCTTGAATCTTGATGAACTTTCTTTGAACCTGAGCTTAGTAGAGAAATTGCAGTGTTTGATCCATAAGCTTTCTCTTGCTTCTTGTTAGAGTTCTGGGGGGGTCCTTTTTCTGAATTATGAGACCCCTATTTATAGTTGTAGGAAAGGAAGAGTCATGATAAATATGGACTTTCTTTGACCAATCAGATTTAAGTGATGTGGCGCCTTTTATGGGCTTTTATTTTATGGGCCTGCTGCATCAGTTTGACATGTGGCATGGTCCTATTGGCTCCTTCACTTGACTTGGCATGCCACATCATTTGACATGTGGCGCTTATTTGGGCCTCTAGAATATGAAAATATCTTGGGCTTAGCAAAGTGGGCTCATCATTTGTAGCCCAAATTAATGGAATAACCCAATAAATATTGGGTCTTATTTAAATCCATATCTATTTGGACTTAAATAATTAATTCAATTATATTAATCCATAATATTTATTTGGGACTAATATATTTTGAATTTAATATAATCCAAATTTTATACGGATTTAAATTTAATAAAATTGCATTGTCCACAACATTGTGGGTTATGTTGGAATTATATATGGCATTGTGGAAATTTAAAGCTTTGAGCTCTCCATTAATGGTGGATCTTGAGCAAAAATAGAGAAAATTAGAGAAATGGGTTAAAAATTATATATGGCATTGTGGGTTGTGTTGGAAATTATATATGGCATTGTGGAAATTCAAAGCTTTGAGCTCGTCATTAATGGCGATCTTGAGCAAAAAGAGAGGAAATCGAAGTTCATGAATTTTTTCAAGTTTTTTGAATCGAAGTTCCTCATCTTTCTCATTCAAGAATTCATTAATCGGAGAAATCTTCTTGTTTTCTTAGTTCAAGTGTTTCTTGGTTTCAGTAATAACATTTTTCAAATTATCAAAAAACACCATTAATGAGTCCTCGCCATTAATAAGTTCAAGAAAGATGAGAAAATAAAATTGGAGATGAGAAAGATGAGGAACTCCACTAATGAGATCTTGAATTTTTATTCTGAAAAAGAGAAGAAGAAGACATGACGTGGTAATTAAAATTCATTAAGAAAAAGTAATAATTAAAATATTTATTATATTATTAAAAATAATGATGTGGCAATTAGAAAATAAAGAATTTAAAGTGAAATGGAGTCAACTGACGCGCGCCATAAGGGGTGTGGTCACGTCCATTGACAGGTCAGCAACTGAGGGGTAATAAATTTGGTAAAAATAAGTTTAGGGGGGGTAATAGGTCACCTTTAAAGTTTGAGTATGTAATTGGAATTTCGACTAAAGATTGGGGGTAATTTACCATTTTCTCTAAAATAAATTTAAAATTGGATGATAATTATACAATAACTAAAAATATGATAAATCCAAAAATAGATAACCAATTTAAAAAATTATTGCTTGTAAGTAATAAAATTAGTCCTAATATTTGATAAAACAAAAACAAAGGAAAAAAATTAGTGGATTGGGAAAAATGAGAAGAAGATGAAGTGAGATGATATGATAGATTCTATCTTACTAAAACTTATTATTCTCTTCGTTCACTTTTACTTATTACTGTTCCGATTTTCGAGGTCAACCTGCATAAACTTTGACCAATATTTTAAGATATATTTTTCATCATATTAATATGAGAAATATTGCAACTTATAACATTTTTCATATAGTTTCTGACCATTTAAATTTTAAATATTAAATTATATATCTAAAAAATTTGGTCAAAGCTTATGCAGCTTGACCTCTAGAAGGAAAGCAGTGACAAATAAAAGTAAAACGATGGACTATTAAAGAACCCCTTACATAATTAATGATAGTAATGACTATGATTTATCTAACATAAAGTTTTGACTATTAAATTTAGGAAATAATATACTACTTTAATTTCCTTTAATTTTAAAAAATAAATTTAAATGCTATTACAGTCTTTTACAATTGTTGTCAAATTTGAATGAAAATTTTGTATCAATTTAGCACTTCCCAAGAACAAAATTCATATAACTATATGAATGGAATATATACATAGTCTACTGGGTGTTCATTAGGCCCCATCGTCAGGTGACTTCAAAGAACAGATTCCTTTCGTTTCACTGGTTTATTGTGCCTTCTATTCTTCTTTATTTTATATACATTCTTCTTCTTTATTTTATATAACATCTTTCTTACATCTTGTTTGGATGATGGTTTGACATGGTATGGTATGGTATGGTTACCATGAGAATCATGTTTGTTTCCATGGTTTCCTAAAAATGATGGTATGGTTTGGTACTATTCTGTGGTTTGATAACCATGGAATTGAGCAATTTGCTGAACCACCAATTTGGTGGTATGGCATGGTTCTCCTTTTTTATTTTCCAACTATGTCCTTAATAATTTTATTTAATTCAATTTTACCCTTTTAACCTAATATATTTTGTTACTCGGCTTTTCTGCCCCTTTCTGTTTCCTTGTTTCTCTTCTGCGCCTCCCTCTTGATCCTTCCGTCTTATTTTCTCTTCTACAACTGAGCTCTCAGGTAGTTTTTTTAAACTTAATTACTTATTGTTTTCTCATACAATTTATCATATTTATTTATCAAACATGTTGTAATCTGTTTGGAAATTTGAAAAACATTCATCAACTATATGATTTGTTGTTTGTGTAAATTAAATTGGGCTTTAACTTCATGATTTATTGATGCCT
>NW_025820489.1:0-2256 GCF_002878395.1 Capsicum annuum
TTCCTCCTCTACTTCTAGAAACGCACTCAGGTAAGTTAGTCTTGGGTCTTCATTAGTTCCAAGATTAACTTCCTTCAGGAGATCTATTGTGGCCTTTACTCCTTCTTCAAGTTGAGATGGATCATCTCTAGCATCTTCCTCCTCTTGAGGATCATCATCGTTAATAGATATATGGTGACACCAAAAAGTATCTTCCATCTCTTTATCAACCTTCATTTGAGACGAGACCTCATTCTCATTTTGAATCGTAACATGATATAAGGAGCCAACATTTTCTTCATCTTCCTCACGTTCCTTGGTATACACCACAGTATGAGTTTTAGCTTTTAACACCTCGTTGCATGAAACTACCAGTTTCGTCTATCACTTCATTCTAGAAGGAATCAAACTTTGGAAATCTTTTTGTATTTTAAGTGAAGAGTGCATCATCGTGCTTTGACAACTCCTCTTACACTTGTTGTTTTTCCTCTTATTTAAAGGTCCTAACCTTTCGAACACAGAAGTTCTTACAGTTGATTCTCCAAGTCGGTCAAAGACAAAAGTCCTTTTGTTGGATGTGGTGGATTCTTCTTCTACAGTGATGTAGTTGCTAACCGCCCTTCTTATGGAGATGCGAATTGGAGGTGGCTGCGTATATCCTAGGCCTTCACGTGCCTGCCTGGTCGTACCTTCCGACGGAAGTTTGCCCAACCTTGATTGCTCATTTGGATTGTATCCGGCCTTTACAAATAGCTTGTATGCATTTGGATCGAAGCCATCTTTCGTACGTTTCGTAGGGAGTGTTATATCTTGTGGCAGATTTTGAGCCACAGACTCTTCAAGAAGTCTTGGGGATGGATTTATTGCATCAATCTTCCTGATAGGTAAAGTTAGCCCCTTTAGCACATTATCTTGGGAATCCGATGGGTGATCTTTTTCTTTCTTTACCTTCGATATGTAACGAAAAATGAGAGTTGCTTTTTTTCGTAGAAGCAACACCTAAGTGGAGAGAGGCTTCTTGGTGGTAAATTTTTCGACAATCACCGCGACCTTCTTAGATGCAAGATCATCACACTTGGTATTGGTGACATCTTCAACCCTTTTCTCATCCACAACATACTTTTTTAAGTAGAATTTTGCATCGGCAAAATGTGACTCAGCTTTAGTGAATGGCATATCATCGGCAACTATCTTTCTTTCCACTCTGCCTTCGAGGTACTTCAAGCATTGATAGTAAGAGGATGAGATAATTTTGTTCCCATGCACCCAAGGCCTACCAAGTAATATATTGTATGAAGTTTTGGCATCGATCACATGCATCAATGGATTTAATTGAAAATCATCCATATGAATCCCCAACTTGATACATCCCATGGCCCTCTGGCCCCCTTGATTGAAGCCTTGGATCATTATATGGCTTTCGTCCAGTTCACTAGTAGCGATCCCAAGTTCTTTCATTATGCGGATAGGCAGGATGTTGACTCCAGATCCCTCATCTATAAAGATTCTATTAATCTTCTTTCCTAGAATTTGACCCACCATGTATAAGGGATGGTTATGTAGGGCCTCACCAAGCAGAAGATCATTATTTGTGAATGTGATTTTTGTATCACACACATGTGCCTCTTCGCCAAGAGTTTCAGTAAGTTTTTCGGAAGGTGAGGGAACCTCCATGGGTAGATTCTCACCCTTTGCCCCCTTTTTGGAGGTATTAAAACAAAACGCCTCAAGGTTGACTTGGGCAGTCTCTACACAAAACCAACTCGGTAAGAATTCCTCTAAAGTCACCGGACGCCAAGGTTTTTGGTGGTGAAGCTCAGTCACCCTCGTCTTCTGTAGGAATTCAACCAACTTCTGTTTCCTTGGTTTCTTTACCATTCTCCTTCTGGTTGGCTTCTCGGATGACTCCTTTTGCAGACTCATCCTCCTGCATCTATGCCTCGTCACCAGAGTCCAACCTTCATCATTCCTTTCGTCAACTAAAGACCTGTCAGGATCTAATATTTTCTCATTATGCTTTTTGACACATATTTGGCCTGGGTCGATCTAGCCAAAAGTAATAGATATTTGATGAGAATTGGCCGTCTCATCATCGAAGAAGATCTTCTTCTCTTTTGCCAGTTGCATGACATTATCTTTAAAGACAAAGCACTTTTCCAGAGGGTGACTTATGAGCTTATAATATATGCAATACTTAGGGTCATTGGTCCTTCCAGCTTCATTAGGACGGTTCATCTCTGGGAGTTCAATGAGCTTATGCTCAAGGAGTTCATTAAA
>NW_025820490.1:0-1479 GCF_002878395.1 Capsicum annuum
CAAAAGAAAGGTGTTGATTATTTTGATACTTATTCTCCTGTGACTAAAATAGCGACCATTAGAATTCTTATTGCTCTAGCTGCTATTCACAATTTAGTGGTAAACCAAATGGATGTCAAACTGCATTTTTAAATGGTGATTTAGAGGAAGAGATCTATATGACTCAACCTGAGAGTTTTGTGGTCCCAGAACAAGAGGATAAAGTATGCAAATTGAGAAAGTCCTTACATGGACTTAAGTAGTCACCTAAGCAGTGGTATGAAAAATTTGACTTCACATTAATAGATAATGGCTTTGTTGTTAATTCATCTGATACCTGTGTTTATTCTAAAATAATAGGATCAGACTGTGTGATTATATGTTTATATGTGGATGACATGTTAATCTTTGCCCTAATGTGAATGTTGTAAATGAGACTAAGAAATTTTTATTTTCTAAATTTGAAATGAAAGACCTTTGAGAAGCTGATGTAATTTTAGGAATAAAAATCAAAAGAAATGTTAATGGTTTCTCTTTGTGTCAGTCTCATTATATTGAAAAAATGTTGAAAAGGTTTAATTGTTTTGATGTAGTTTCAGTGAGAACTCTTTATGATCCTAGCATACACTTGAAAAAAAATAAACATTTCAGTGTTTCTCAAACTAAATATGCTAAAATAATTGGGAGTGTAATGTTTCTCATGAACTATACTCGGCCTGATATAGCCTATGTTGTTAGTAGATTGAGTAGATATACTCATAATCTCAATAATGAACATTGACATGCTCTTCATCGCTTGTTAAGGTACTTGAGAGGTACTATAGATTGGTGTTTGCATTTTAATAAATTTCCTGCTGTTTTAAGGTTTTTGTGATGCAAACTGGGTGACTGACAATGATGAAGTTAGCTCTACCAGTAGTTATGTGTTTACTTTGGGTGCGGGTGTTATTTCATGGAAGTCTTCAAAGCAGACTTGTATAGAACGTTCTATCAAGGAATCTGAATTCATTGCTCTTGAGTTGGCAGGGCAAGAAGCTGAATGACTGAGAAATCTTTTGACAGATGTTCATTTATGAGGAAGACAAATATCACCAGTCTCTTTACATTGTGATTCACAGGCGACAATTGAGATTGCTAAAAATAGTGAATACAATGGTAAAAAGTGACATATTCGCATCAGACATGGCGAAGTTAAACAATTGTTGAAACATGGTGTTATTTTCTTGGAATATGTAAGATTCGAAAGAAATTTGACGAATCCTATGACCAAGAGTTTGACAAGGAAAATGGTCCTTGAATCATCAAGGGGGATGGGGCTAAAGCCCATGGATTGAGGTAATATGGTGGATACCCATTTGGGGTCAAACGAAGCCATATAGGCCTTCAATAAACACTACATATCGTATCCCTATGGCGTGAGGTAGTGCATTATAAAGTTGAGCTTACTTTTGCTCTTAATGATCCATAGCCTTAAGGTGGTCTATGAGATAGACTTGATGG
>NW_025820491.1:0-1566 GCF_002878395.1 Capsicum annuum
ATGCCAAATGCAAGGAGATTGGGCCAGCCATTATTACCTATAAATCCTGAACCACATCTCATTAGCAGAATGGATGTGCAACGAGACCTTGAAAGAATAGCTACTCAACAGGAGCAGGCTAGATTAGCTGCATTGGCAGCTGCGCAAGTAAATCAACAGAATGCTGATAACCCAGGTCGAGTACCAAATCTTAATGATGAGGACCTGGTGATGATGAGTTATTAAATCCAAGGCATGCAGATGATGTGGCTGCACCAGTGAACAAGAATGTCAACAAAGATCGTCAAGCTAGGATGAGACCCGAACGCCGAGCTGTGCAAGTTGCTTTTGATGATGATGATGATGACTTGGATGGGGCTGGTGCCACAGGGGCTATTATTCCTCCGCCCTTGGAACCCGGAGCCAAGTTCAATATCACTAGAACCATGATCCAGCTATTGCAACTTAAAGGGTTATTTGGTGGACTTACAGGCGATGATCTGAATATGCATCTGATTAATTTTATCTCAACATGAAAATCGTTTGACAATCCAGGGGTTGGACAGAATGCGATCCGGCTGTGCTTATTTCTATTGTCTCTATCCGGAGAGGCAACTCTATGGTTAAACGGGCTAACTCCTGACTCTATTACCAATTGGAGGCAATTGAAAGAATCTTTCCTAGAAAGATTCTTTTCGCCATCCAAGAGAGCACAATTAAGAGATGAGATAAGCAATTTCAGACAGCTTCCAACTGAAGCTCTCCACGAGACTTGGGAGAGGTTCAAGAAAAAGCTTATGCGGTGCCTAAATCATCAGATGACCAATGTCCACTTGATGGAAATATTATATAGGGCTTTGAACTCGGTGACTAAGCTAGTGGTAGATAATGCTGCGGGTGGATCATTCATGGACCTTACTTTTATTAAGGCATGTAAGATGCTGGATCGTATGACAAAGCTGAGTAGAGCTTGGCATACCAGGGATTCTGAGGTAGAAAACTCTACTGTACTTATTGGCATGACGGCAAAACAGAGGCGAAGAAAAGAGGAACGTGACCAGGATATGGGTCACATGAAAACGTAGATGGACCTTCTTACTAAGATTTATTATCAGGAAAAATAGAAAAGGTCAAAGCTATTGTATCACAGGGAAGAAATGACTTCGATTCTGAGGAGAAAGCAAATTACTTGAATAATCAGGGGGGTTTCCTAGGCAATGTCCAAGGAAACCAAGGTAGGAACTATTATGAAAAATCCAGATACAAGGACCGAGACTAAGGGAATTAGAAGAATAAGAATGACAGGAGCGGTTTATATGTCTCTCCTGGAAATCGTGAAGCTGTTGCACCTAGCTCTGGGAAGATGTCCATGGAGGACATGATGGCTAAGCAGTTGAAAGGATTGGAGGCAACTAACACGGGAGTAGCTGAGGTAAAAAATGATTTGTCCTCAATGAATCAATTGGTTGACTCACATTCTACTTCAATAAAACAGCTAGAACAACAAATGAGTCAACTATCGGTGGCATTTAATCAAAGAAAAGCTGGCACTTTACCAAGTGACACTGTGCAAAATCCAAGAAAAGA
>NW_025820492.1:0-15743 GCF_002878395.1 Capsicum annuum
ATATATATATATATATATATATATATAAAAGAAATAACACAGATATAAAAGAAAAGTACACTGAACTAAGCACAAGTCAATGCAACTACGGAAAAACAAGCAAGATGCATGTGCAAATGAAATGCAATGCAATGTGGATAGAATGAATGATGAAAGAAATCACATGACTTTTTGTATATACCCGCCGAGATCGCAGCTACTAAGTAGGACCCATGGGGGTTTGCAACCCATATACTATATCCATATCTCAATATCAATCTCAACTCTCTGCTCTAGCTCATGTTCATGGGGAGAGTTTTATAAAATTATCTCACTTTCTTTCCAAAATAACGTTTCTTAATGATACCAGTGTCTCATGAATGTAAAAATATAAATAAGGATAAAATGCTCACAATCAACTCTATATGATGATATCCAATCCATCCAACACGTATACATATAGAAGTAAACCCAGAATTCACTCAATATGTCTATAATTCATGATTATCAACTCTACTTAGGCACCATCAAAATAACTATGCATGTAAGATATCATTAATATCTTCCCTCAACTTGGGAAATTTATCATAATAACGACAACCAATGCTCAAACAAGGCCTATTGTAGCATAATAAGCCCAACACGACATCATATCTAGAATAAAGGCATTAAAATACACAAATAAGGCCAATGATGTAAACAAAAGCCCCCACATGGGCAACACACAATATTAGATGTCACAAACCAACCACAACATAAATAAGTCCCCATATGGGGACACAACAATAATAATATCTCAAAATATAAACCCCATAATTGTTTTACCCAACCCATAGCATGCTATTCTTAGTTATTAACTATTTAGCTCAATCTTAAAGAAGTTAGGTCATAACCTACCTTGAAATGAAGGTCATAACCTACCTTGAAATGACAAAATTCCAACAAAATCCAATTCTAGAGTGCTTCACTCCAGAGTCTTCCTCTCACGACTGACCTTAGAATTCATTACAACCTTCAAATATAGCATTTATGAGTTAAAAGACAGATAATGATACCCGTATCTCCTATATTTAGGTCGGATCCAAACCGAGTTTGAAAATATAGTTTGAAAACAAAAGGGGTAAAATCAAAATTTTATTTTAAAAATATACTTTTCAAGGTTATAGGAGACTACAAGACAAAATCCATTAAAAAATGAGGTTCAAATCAAAGAAAAATCCTTTTAAATTTTTATCAGTAAAAATCCCAATTTTTCATTTTGAAATCATGATTTAGAGGTGTTTTATATTATATAATGAAATAATGGAAATAAGGTTTTGGGGCTTGACCAGGCTCAAATAGTGAAGAAATCATCAAGAATCACCCAAACGTGAAGCTCAAAGGTCCAAAAATAGAGAAAAACATGAAAAGTGTATTTATACTGCTTTAGCTTTGGCCGCTTAAGCTGTCAAATAATCGCTTAAGAGGTCATCAATTAAGCGATGGGTGTTCGCAAAAGCGATTTGACCCATGGGGCTAGGCCCACTAAAGCGGTCCCCTACTGCAAAAGTGGCACCTGCTAAATTAGTTAAGTGCCCACTTTAGCGGTATGTGACTAGTCCACTAAGATCGCTAAATTGGTATTTTGGCCAGTAAAGCGGCTACACTAACTTTGCTAAGTTACAAAGCTACTGATCGACCCCTCGAGATTTGTATGGAATCTTTTGATCGCAAACCAACTATACTGCTAGACTATTTTTGATATTTCAGACTTAATGGCTAGTTTTTGAAGAAAGGTTATTATCTCAAAATTAACCCTCGGGACCGCTTTTTAGTATTTTGCAAATAAAGCATCAAAATGAGATATAAAGGTCCTGAAATCTAACCAACCCTCCTACAAACCTAAATTTGACATTTCAGATATGCCAGCAAAGCATTTTTCTATTTGATACTCGAATCATCAAATATTAACCGAAATTAATTATGTAGTTTCTCAAGCCTCTAATAGACCACAAACTCACACAATTCATTCCTGATCGCATCAAAAACCATGCCAATTATCCCCAAACACCAAAATCAACATGTAGTAACTACGGAGAAGGGTGAATTAATCAAGACACATAAAAGGGAAAAATCACCTAAATTCAAGTCCTTATAATATCCACCACTAAAAATCTAGTTCGTCCTCGAACTAAAATGCAAGGATATAATTGTATTGGTAAAAAGATGAGGGTAACTACTGCACATGTTGGACTCAACCTCCCAAGTAGCCTCCTCAACAGGACGATGTCTCTATTGGACCTTCATCATAGGAATATCTCTATATATTTTTTTTCCTGGGTGGGGACAAAACAAATAAAAATCTTCCTAGTCTTTCACTTTTTTGATGATATCTATAAGAATGAATACCTTGCATAAGGTAAATAGGAGTTCCCTTATTAGCTAGGCCACACACATCCTACAATGGAAATTACAATGGGAATCAAGGCTGTAAAGAGGAGAAAATCTAGAAAGATTGCCTCAGTCTGGATTTTTCTGTTGGTTGACAATCGTTCAGACCTTTTAAAGGTTGTTACAATACCTGTGTAGGACAAAGGACTTATATCGATGCTTTCGGACCTGGAACGCTATCTTCTAACATCTCTGACTAAAATAGAGATTGTATTGTTTACATAGGCCAACTTCTTATCTAACTAAACCAAATTCCAATAACCATATAAGACTCATTCAGAATATAGAGTCAGAGCATAGATACATGAAAAGCTAGATGAATAGATGAAAAGTATGGAGGTAAGGTCAACTCATACGCAACCTCCCTAAATGTTCAAGAAATCTCAAAAACCTCATCATGCCTTTTATAGGCGACACATGAAGGAAGACACAATCATCAATTCCAAACTTCAAGGCATGAAGCCTACGGTCCGCATAAC
The DNA here is from genome assembly GCF_002878395.1 of Capsicum annuum. NCBI lineage: Eukaryota > Viridiplantae > Streptophyta > Magnoliopsida > Solanales > Solanaceae > Capsicum > Capsicum annuum. Next base: position 2,889 of record NW_025820492.1, read on the forward strand.
ATTTTTTCTTACTTTAGGATGCTCAAAGCCTATCCTGAATCACCCAAACCCTGTCCAAAGACTCACAAAGCAAATTGATACCATAGGATCTAACCTATGAGGTCTCAAACCAACCAATAGGAGCTTGAAAATGCCTACCATACAATGCCTCAAAAGGGGCCATCTCAATACTCAAATGTTAGCTATTATTGTAAGCGAACTCTACCAAAGCTAAATTCTGCTCCCACTAACCTAAGCTAAATTCTGCTCCCACTAACCTATAAAGTCCATAACACATATATGGAGGATATCCTCCAAATTATAAATAGCCTGCTCAGACTGACCATCAGTCTAGGGGTGGAACATTATGCTAAGGTCAACCCGAGTACCCAATTCTTCCAGAAAAGTATTCCAGAAGGTAGAAGTGAACACTGAGCCTCTTTCTGAAATAATAGAAAAGGGTACCCCATGAAGATAAACTATTTTATGAATATAGATACGAGCTAACTTATCAGTACTAGATTAGTTTTGAATAAGGATGAAATGGGCTAATTTAGTCAACCAATCCATGTTGATGCAAATACTGTCAGAACTACAAGAAGTACGAGGCAACCTAGTCGTGAAGTCCATAGTGATCTACTCCCACTTTCACTCAAGAATAGGTAAAATCTGAAGAAAACCACTTGGCCTTCGATTCTTAGCCTTCATCTGCTGATAACATAAGCAACAAGCTACAAAATCTGCCACATCCTTCTTCATGTCACCCCATCATACTATTGCTTTAAATTATGCTACATCTTGGTCTTACTTGGGTAGATAGAATATTTGGAACAATGTCCCTCCTTTAAAATTAGTCTTACCCATCCACTAACTATAGGTAAACAAAGTCAACCTCCAATTCTCAAAACTTCATTAGAATCAAGAGATGCCTCCCTAGCCTCGCCACTCAACACCTTATCTTGAATCACCCTTAAACTCTCATCATCAAACTGGTGAGCTTAAATCTACTCTATCAAAGAAGATCTAACATCAACAAAGGACAGAAAAAACCTAAGTTTTGAAATATCAAGTCTAACCATCTGGTTAGCTAAGACTAAACCTCTGAGGCTATAGGACACTCCCGGGGTCAAGAGATGAGTTAAGCTCCCCATGCTAGCCGATTTCTGACTCAAGGCATCCACAACCACATTAGCCTTGACCCAATGCTACAAAATAGTGAGGTCATCATCGTTAAGAAACTCAAGCCAACACAGTGCCTCATACTAAAATCTTACTGTCTGAAGAAGTACTAAAGGCTATGATGTCTCGCAAGGAACTCCATACAATTAATAACGCCATAATTTAAATACAAATACTATGGCTGCCAATAATGAATCATGGGTAGTGTATTTTCTCTTATGAAGCTTCATCTGACGAGAAGAATAAGCAATTATCTTACCCTCTTACATCAACACTGCACCCAAACCCATGCTAAAAACATCATAAAACACGATAAAACCCACATCTTTTTTGGGAAAGTTTAAGATAAGATCCAAAGTCAACAGCTCTTTGAGATTTTTGAAGCTTTCTAAAAAAAATTCAATCACTGAAACCACCTTTGTCTGAGTCAACTTGGTCAAAGGAGGCACAATAGATGAGAAACCTTTTACAAAACACTGATAATAGCCCACCAAGCCAATGAAACTTTGAATCTCAATAGGAAAAATAGGTCCAGCCTTATCACAAATAGCCTCTGCCTTGGCTGGATAAACCATAATATCATCCTTAGTCAACAGATGACCCAACAAAGAAATAGAATCCAACTAAAACTTATACTTAGAAACTGAGCATGCAATTTCTCAATACGCAACCTTTGTAGTATTTCCTCAAATACTTTAAATGGCTGGCCTCAGTCTTGGATTAAATCTTGATGTCATATATAATTACAATTACAAGGGAATCGAGGTATGGTCGAAACACCTGATTTATCAACTCCCTGAAAGCTGCTGGGCATTGGTCAATCCAAAGGACATGACCAAGAACTCATAATGACTGTATCGAGTCTAAGAAGTCGTCTTCAAAATATTTAAAGCTCTAATCTTTAACTGGTGATACCCGAATCTTAAATTAATCTTGGAAAACATCAAAGCTCCCTGAAGCTAGTCAAATAGATCATCAATATGAGGAAGAGGATACTTGTTCTTAACCATCAATACGTTCAACTTCTTATAATTAATGCACATACACGTAGAACCATCCTTCTTCTTTACAAACAAGTTAGGCATACCCCAAGGGGATAGACTAGGTCTAATAAACCCTTTACATAATAAACCTAGTAGCTGCTCCTTCTATTTCATTAGGTCCATCGAATAGGGAGGAATAAAAAAGGACTTAGTGCTCAGCTCCACATCAATAGAAAATCAATGTCATGTTTTGGAGGCATACCAGGCAAATCCATTGGAAACAAATCTATGAACTCTTAAATATCTTAGACAGAATCTATATAAGGTAGTGAGGCAACACTAATATCACATATATGAGATAAATAAGCAAACACCCTTTGTATATCATGTACTGAGCATACATAAAAGATATAATACTCTTTGGACCAAATTAAGCATACGCTTCCTAGCTAACCTTAGCATATCTAGCACAGCTAAGGTCATGATCACGACATAATAGTCTAAAATGGCATCATAAAGAGCTAACTAAACCATAGCTAGATAGTATCAAAATTAACCATATCTAAGACAATAAAGTCTACCCAGGTCTCATGGTCCACAAAGGTAATCACATAAGATCAATACACCCAATCTAAAACTAAGGAATCTCCTACGAGGGTAGAAGCATAAAGAGGCATAATAAGAGGCTCACAAAAACACTGTAACGCCCTAAATCTGGTGCCCAGAATGATACACGGTGCTTATGACCCTGAAGGACCACAAGCTAACCCATGACTGATATCTATACCTACATACTACATAAAATATTGAATAATACAGAAAAATGAACTAAAAGAAAATAAGGATCACATAACTGAAGTAAAATATAACATCTAAATGGGGTATGAAATACCCAAAATAAAACTAAAAATATTGAAGTCTAAAACATGATAGTCTAGAAAGCCTCTAACTAACTGAACTATTTGAGTAAGGAGTTGATGGGACATGTCCCCAACAAACTCTAATAAATAAACTAATTAATGAGATAATAAAGAAATAATCATATCCTCAAATGATGAGGACTCACTTCTAACTCTGACTGCTGAAACTGGAATCTACTGCTGATTTGGAGCTCGTATCTCTAAACGTATGGTATAAGACACCATAGCGCGAATGAGTTAGTACTTTGAATATACTGTATGCATGTGGGGTAGGCTGAATGCATGGGGTTCATATGCATGAACAATACTGGCTAACTGACTAATATGAATGTGAGAATACATGCATGCATACATAGTAACTATATCTGAAATTGTGATAACATGAGTACTGATTCTGAATACTGATAACATGATATACTGATAACTGATATAACTGATAAGATGAGTGACAATATTTGACAGTCCTAAATCTGGTGGAACTATCTGAGTTTCGTACTGTGTCTAAGTTGACTATATCTGACAGTCCTGAATTCTGAAGAACTATTTGAGTTCTTTTACTGAGACTGATACTGAGACTGTGGGAGGTAGTCATCTAACCAACATACCCTAAATAATGCATTATAGCTGAATTGGGGTTAAATCTATGTCCGAATTGGAAGGGTGTCAATACCGCGCCACTAGTAAGGACAACATGTGAGTGACCCTAATATAACAGGTAACTCTAGTGAGAATGGTGGGAACCCTCATGTAGCAGGCTAATCCACCTCATCTACCTTTATATAGTAGGCTGTGATGTCTCAACCTATGCTGGCTACATAGTTCTGGAATGCAAGAATTGCTTCTAAGAATCACACCCCCTCATAATAGGTGAGTTTCCATCCTTGGGTTCACTTGGTGCTAATTTATACTCCCATCTTAATAGATACTGAACATAATTTACTAAATTAAACATGGACTGAGTTACTGAATTTCACTGGTTGATGGAATATTACTGATATCTAACAACTGACTGAGTTCCTGAGATCATGGAGATTTCCTGAGTCATAAGACTGTCTGAAGTCTAAGGATTCATAGCTTGAATGAGAGTATCACTGAAACATGACATGGCTCTAGGCGCACAGCTAATATTTCAGGTACAAGTATCTCCAAGACTCGTTAGAAGGAAACTGACCAAGTATAACTTACTTGAACATATAACTAACATCATAATCTATAATACATTTATAGAAGTATTCCATCAAAACATGTGATAGGCATAACTTGTGCATACATGGGGATTTCATGATATCATACTAGTTGGGCATTGTTCCTTCATCTAGGCATTTAATCAAACACATGGTAGGCATAGCACATGTAGACAACACTATACAATAATTAATCATCATGATTCATCTCTAATTTTATCATCCTAGGGTTTATTCATAGGTTCAAATGAATATACATCTATACAAATCAATTCCACATAAAATTGATCACCCAACATGGATTTGAATTCAATTGATCATTCTTAACATAAATAAAACTTACCCAACATGAAATTCATAAAGAAATCCATAAACTTAAACTTAGAAAAGAGATTCTTGGGCTTCATGGATGAAAAGAGTCCATGAATGAACACTACTCATACCTTAGTTCGTGATTTCGTGAAGATTGATGGATAAACTTTCTTGAAATTGAATCTTCTATGAAAACCCTAGTTTGTTCTTGAGAGGTTTTTGAGTGAAGGAAGTGTATTTTGGGTGAAGAGTGGTTGAGTCATGTGTTAAAGGACTTAAAATAGGGGTGTGAAGTTGACCCCTTTTAACCCTGGATGCGTCATTTAATTTTAGTAAAATTTTTCTGAACTGAACCCCTGGCATGAAGTGGTGCTATTGCGCCTTGTCTCTGGAATTTGACAATAGGGAAACTGAGGGATGGCACGAACCGGAGTCATCGCATTGCCCCTTCTTTTATGACCTGGAACTTTGGCGCGATGCGGAGAAAATCACACTATGACACTAGAAAAGGACAATTCTAAATTTAGGCCCTGGCGTGATGCGCCATAATCGCAGACCCCTACTAGAATTTCCCAAATGCCATTTTCTCTTGTGGCGCAGTGCGCCACTGGCTAGTATGGCGCTGTTTTACGATAGGAACTTGAATAGTCATTACTTCTAACCCGATTATCGAATTTTGAGGAACTTTTATCAATGGAAAGTCTACTGAATTTCCCACATGAAAAAATTAAAAATCTTGAAAATTCCTCATTGAATAACCATCATTCAATTTGGAAGCTAATTCTAGACATTCTTGAGATTAAATTTTCTTAGAAAAGTACGTGGTATTACAATATCTGCCCCTTGAAAATATTCATCCTCAAATGAGACTGACTGAGAGGGGAGAAAAGACAACTAACGTACATACTGAACATAAATAACTGGAACATGATCTCAAGACTGACAAGCTGAACATATAATACTGAACATGCATATCTAATGCATGTGTAACTGATTCATGAATGGATGACTGAGTGTTCTGAAGAACCAAGTTTCTCATAATGAGAATGCATGTCTGATGCATAATTACATAACTAAACTAATACATGAGTGCATGACTGAATATGCAATGGTACTTGATGCCAAGTTTATAATAGGAACATGAGCATGAAACTGCATACCAAGTTTGTGATGAACACTGCACATGAAACTGAGTAAGCTTAAGGAGAATTTCTACCTTGATCTTGATCTGAGTTGGAGAAGAAGAGGTGAGGATACTTGGTACGCATGTCTGCCTCTGCTTCCCAAGTAGCTCCCTCGACGGACTAATTTTGCCAAAGAACCTTAACCAAGGGACTTCATTGTTTCTCAATCTATGAGTCTGATAGTTTAAGATTTCAACTGGAATCTCTTTATAAGAGAAAGTGTTCTGAACATCAATGCTCTGAATAGGGACTACAACTAATGGGTCACCTATGCACTTCTTGAGCAAAGAGACATGAAAGACTAGATGAACTGAGGTTAGATCTGAAGGCAATTTGAGCTCGTAAGCTACCTTGTCAAATCGATTGAGAATCTTAAAAGGACTAATGTATCAGGAACTGAGTTTCCCTTTCTTGCCAAACCACTTCACTTCCTTCATGGGAGAGTCTTTAGATAGACATAGTCACCAATCTAAAACTCGAGATCTTTTCTATGAACATCTGGATAATACTTCTGTCGGATCTGAGCAGCCCAAAGTCTTTCTCTAATCAACTGGACTTTTTCCTAAGGCATCAAATACTAAGTCAGGACCTATAACTGAGGCCTCACTAACTTCGAACCAACCAATTAGAGATCTACATCTCCTACCATAGAGAGCTTCGAATGGATCCATCTAAATACTAGAATGATAGCTGTTATTGTATGCAAATTCAATCAAAGGCAAGTGGTTATCCCAACTTCCCTTGAAATCAATTGCACACGTTCTTAGAATATCTTCTAACGTCTGAATGGTCCTTTCTGGTTGACCATCTTTCTAAGGATGAAAGCCTGTACTAAGATGAACTTGGGTACTAAGACCCTTTTGGAATGCTTTCTAAAAGTGAGAGGTGAACTGGGTACCTCTGTCTGAGATAATAAACAACGAAATACCATGTAATCTGACCAACTTCTTGATATAGAGCTGGGCATAATCCTCGGCCAAATAAGAGGTATGAACTGGAGGAAAATGAGCTAATTTGCTTATTCTATCTACAATGACCCAAACTTAATCGTGCTGATAAAGAGTTTGAGGCAAACCCATCTCGATGTCCATGTTCACAACTTCCCACTTCCAAGTAGGAATACTGAACTCCTACATGGACCCACTAGGCTTCTGATGCTCTATCTTAACTTACATACATGTAGAGCACTTAGCAACAAACTCTGCAACATCTTCCTTCATCCCACTCCACCAATAGATCTCCCGTAAGTTGCGGTACATCTTTGTGTCCCTTGGTTGAATAGATTAACGCGTACTATACGCTTCTGTAAGAATTTACTGCCTTAAGTCATCTACACTTAGAACACAGAGACGACCCTAATAATGAAGGACACCATCTCCCCCTTAGGAGAAAACCTCTACTTTCTGATCCTGAACTGACTCTTTCAACTTGATAAGGCTGGGATCTCTATCTTGCTTTTCTTTTACCTCAGAAACTAGCGATGATTCTGAACTACTCTGAACCCATATATCACCCTCATCTGTATCGACTAAGCAAATGCCTAGTCTGGAAAGTTGATGGACTTCCTGAGCTAACTTTTTCTTACTGTCCTCAACATGATAAACACTACCCATGGATAGTCTACTGAGAGCATTGGCCATTATGTTGGCCTTTCCTAGATGATAGAGGACACTCATGTCGTAATCTTTCAAGAGCTCTAACCACCTTCTCTAATGAAGATTGAGATCTTTCTGATAAAAGACATACTGAAACTCTTATGATCTATAAACACATCTATATAAACACCGTATAGATAATGCCTCTAAATCTTCAAGGCAAAAACTACAGCTGCTAACTCAAGATCATGAGTAGGATAATTTCTCTCATGGGGATTAAGCTATCTAGAGGCGTAGCCTATGACCTTACTATGCTGTATGAGGACACAACCCAAACCTACTCTGGATGCATCATAATGCACCTAGGAGAGCTAAGACTGGAGCTGAGGTGAGTCGAGTCTTCAACTCCTAAAAACTCTTCTCGCAAGGATCTAACCACTGAAACTTGACTTTCTTCTGAGTCAATCCAGACATAGGGGATGTAATAGAAGAAAATCCCTTAACAAACTATCGGTAATAGCCAGCCAAACCCAAGAAACTCCTAATATCTAATGGAGAGACAGGTTTGGACCAATTTCTTACTGGTTCGATCTTTTGAGGATCTACTCTAATGCCATCACCAGAAATGATACGACCAAGAAATACTACTGAACTTAGACAAAATTCACACTTCATGAATTTGGTGGATAGCTAATGATATTTAAGAGTTTGAAGTACTATTTTGAGATGGTCTGCATGATCGCTCTCAATGTAGGAATAGACCAAGATATCATCTATGAATACTATGATAAACATGTCCAAGTACTGCTTAAACACATGGTTCATCAAGTCCATGAAAGCGGTTGGGGCGTTGGTAAGACCAAATGATATGACTAGGAATTCGAAGTGACCATATCGGGTACATAAAGTCATTTTTGGAATGTCACATTCCCTAACTCTGAACTGATGATAGCTAGATTTGAGATCTATCTTAGAGAAATAACTGACACCCTGAAGTTGGTCAAACAAGTCATCGATTTTGGGAAGAGGATACTTGTTCTTGACTGTGACCTTAGTGAATTGGCGGTAGTCTATACATATTCTTAGAGAAACGTCTTTCTTGCGCACGAATAATGCTGGAGCACCCCACGGGGAAATACTGGGCCTGATGAATCCCTTATATAAGATATTCTTCAATTGTTCTTTTAGTTCTCTGAGTTCTGCTGGTGCCATTCTTTATGAAAAATAGATATAGGCTGAGTATTTGAAAGAAGATCAATGTCGAAGTTTATTTTCCTTTCGGGAGGAATTTGTGGAAGATCTTCGGGAAAGACATCTGAATATTCATTCACTAATGAGACTGATTCAAGGCTGGGAGTTTTGAAACTAGTATCCTTAACTCGAACAAGATGATAGACACATCGTTTAGATATTATTTTCCTTTCCTAAAGGTAGGAAACAAGATGACCCCTAAAAGCGGATACACTACCCTTCCACTCAAGGACGAGTTCATTTGGAAACTAAAACTGGACTATTCTATTTCAGCATTCGACTATGGCATAGCAGGAATGAAGCCAATCCATGCTGAGAATGACGTCAAAATCAGTCATCTCTAATTTGACTAAGTCTGCTGAAGTGACTTTCTGAAATATCATAATCGGGTAGTTCCTGTATACCCGCTGGGCTATGATGGTTTTACCCAATGGATTAGAGACTAAAAAGGACTCTACTAGGATTTCGGGACTGATTCCAAAATTTCTTGCTATATAGGGAGTAACAAAAGACAAAGAAGATCCTGGATCTAGCAAATAATAAACATGCACATGAAAGATCTGTAACATACCAGTAACTACATCAGGAGAATTTTCCTGATCTTGTCGAAACTGAAGAGCATAGAGATAATTTGGGTATTGCCCACTAGTAGCACTAGAGGTGGCACCCTGCTAATTTGGCCAACCGTACTGAGCTGAGGAGCGATTCTGTTGACCTTGAGGATCTGGCTGAGGACAATCTCTGACTCTGTGGCCTGGCTTGCCACATCCGAAACAACTACCATTTCCAGCTCTGCAAATACCCTAATGGTACTGGCCACAAGTCTGGCAAAGAGGATAGGTGCAGGCACTGCTAACGCTGCCCTGGGTTTTAGAGCCTGGTGATCTATCTTTATTACCCTCTCTTAACTTAGGAACTGGAGCATTGGCTGAAGAAAGAGCTGGAACTTTGTCACCTTTTGCACCTGATCTAGGAATTCCTTAGGGTCCTCATCTGTTTTAGACCTGAGAAAGGATGGAGAATTTATTCAGGTGAAATCTCGAATCCTGGCTGCAGCTAAATTGGCCAAAACTATAGCTGGTCGTTCATTCTGAGCAACAAATGAGTTAGCAAGAGTAGTAAATACAACTTGAAAGTCTGCATGAGAAACATGATTGCCTAAAGGATCTTCGGGCTGGGGGGCTAACTGATTTCTATTTCTTCTTTTAGGAGGCATGTTCTGTAGAATAAAGGGAGAAATGAATTAGACTGAGAGATTGACTTGAGATTATGCTCACTAGCACAACATGAATACTGAAAGAGGGGAAACTGTTCCTAAAACATCTTATAGCCTCTTGTACATAAATGTGGCGCGTAACACACCCATGTACAAGACTCTACTAGATGTGGGTTTCAGACTTCCTAGGACTCTATTGAACCTTAGGCTTTGATACCAAGTCTGTAACGCCCCTAATATGGTACCTGGAATGCTACACGATGCTCATTACCCTAAAGGACCACAAGTTAACCCATGACTGATATCCATACCTATATACTACATAAAATACTAAATAATGTGGAAACATGAACTGAAGGACTATAAGTTTCACATAACTGAAGTAAAATATAACATCTAACGGGGTATGAAATACCCAAAACAAAACTAAAAATATTGAAGTCTGAAACATGATAGTCTAGAAAGCCTCTAACTGACTGAGCTGTCTGAGTAAGGAGTTGATGGGACATATCCCCAACTAACTCCAACTAATAAACTAATTAATGAAATAACAGAGAAATAATCATATCCTCGAATGATGAGGACTCATTTCTGACTCTGACTGCTGAAACTAGAATCTACTGCTGATCTGGAGCTCGTGTCTCTAAACCTATAGTATAAGACACCATAGCGCAAATGCGTCATTACTTTGAATGTACTGGTATGCGTGTGGGGTAGGCTGAATGCATGGGTTTCATATGAATGAACAATACTGGCTAACTGACTAATATGAACGTGAGAATACATGCATGCATACATAGTAACTATATCTGAAATCATGATAACATGAGTAGTGAATCTGAATACCATAACATGACATACTAATAAATGATATAACTGATAACATGAGTGATTGTATGTGACAGTCCTGAATCTGGAGGAACTATCTGAGTTCCGTATTGTGTCTAAGTTGACTGTATCTAACAACCCTGAATTCTGAAGAACTATCTGAGTTCTTTTACTGAGACTGATACTAAGACTGTGGGAGGTAGTCATCTAACCGACATGCCCCAAATGATGCATTATAGCTGAATTGGGGTCCAATCTATAACCTGATTGGAAGGGTGTCAATACCGTGCCACTGGTAAGGACAACATGTGAGTGACCCTAATATAATAGGTAACTCTAGTGAGAATGGTGGGAACCCTCATATAGCAGGCTAAGCCATCTCATATACGCTCATATAGCAGGCTATGATGTCTTAAACTATGTTGGCTACATAGTTCTGGAACGCAAGGATTGCTTCTAAGAATCACACCCTCACATAACAGGTGAGTTCCTATCCTTGGGTTCACTCGGTGCTAATTTCTACTCCTATCTGAATAGATACTGAACATAATTTACTGAAATGAACATGGACTAAGTTACTGAATTCCATTGACTAATGAAATATTGCTGATATCTGACAACTGACTGAGTTCATGAGATCATGGAGATTTCCTGAGTCATAAGACTGTCTGAAGTCTAAGGATTCATAGCTTGAATGAGAGCATCATTGAAACATGACATGGCTCTAGGCGCACAGATAATATTTCAGGTACAAGTACCCCCAGGACTCGATAGAAGGAAACTGACCAAGTATAACTTACTTGAACATATAACTAACATCATAATCTATAATACATTTATAGAAGTATTCCATCAAAACAAGTGATAGGCATAACTTGTACATACACGGGGATTTCATGATATCATACTAGTTAGGTATTGTTCCTTCATCTAGGCAATTAATCAAACACATGGTAGGCATAGCACATGTAGACAACACTATACAACAATTAATCATCATGATTCATCTCTAATTTTATCATCCTAGGGTTTATTCATAGGTTCACATGAATATGCATCTATACAAATCAATTCCACATAAAATTGATCACCCAACATGGATTTGAATTCAATTGATCATTCTCAACATAAACAAAACTAATCCAACATGAAATCCATAAAGAAATCCATAAACTTAAACTTAGAAAAGAGATTCTTGGGCTTCATGGAAGAAAGGAGTCATGAATTAATACTACACATACCTTAGTTCGTGATTTCATGAAGATTGACGGAGAAACTTTCTTGGAATTGGATCTTCTATGAAAACCCTAGCTTGTTTTTAAGAGGTTTTAGAGAGAAAAGAGTTTATTTTGGGTGAAGAGTGGCTGAATCACATGTTAAAGGGCTTAAATAGGGGTGGGAAGTTGACCTCTTTTAACCCTGGATGCATCATTTAATTTCAGTAAAAATTTTCCGAACTGAACCCCTGGTGCGACACGATGCTATCATGCCGTGTCACTGGAATTTGACAATTTGGAAACTGAGGGATGGTGCGATGCGGTGCCATCGCGTTGTCCCTTCTTTTGTGACCTGGAACATTGGCGCGATGCGGAGGAAATCGCGCTAAGACACTGGAAAAGGACAATTCTGAATTTGGGACCTAGCACGACGTGCTATAATTGTGGACCCCTACTAGAATTTTCCAAATGCCATTTCCTCTTGTGGCACGGCACGCCACTGATTAGTATGGCACTAGTTTACGATGGGAACTTGAAATAGTCATAGCTTCTGACCCAGTTATCGGATTTGGGCGAATCTTATATTGATGGAAAGCTTATTGAATTTTCCATATGACAAAAAGTGAAAATATTGAAAGTTCCTCATGGAATAACCATCATTCAATTTAGAAGCTAATACTAGACATTCTTGTGGTGAAATTTTCTAGGAAAAGTACGGAGTATTACAAACATCAATACTAGAAGAAAAATATGTAGACATATAGAAGTCGACCTATGGATAAATTAAATGGAAGTATATCGATAGAAAATTAGGGATACATCATCATAGGCCTCCATCTTGTTCTAGTAGGTATAGCATAAATTTGACCACATCTGATCCCAGACTAACCCACCCCATGACCACCTCTACAAACACCTCTACCTCTACCTTGGGCACCTTTAGTCGCACTCCTACCACTCTGTGAACCATCTCTCACTAGAAATATATGAGTAGGTATGAAATTATG
>NW_025820493.1:0-1360 GCF_002878395.1 Capsicum annuum
TTACCAGATAGAGAAGGGTGTTCCGGGCCATCATGGTTCGGAATGCTTGTCACGGCTAGGGCCTTGGTTCGGGTCGTGCCAAGAAGCTTCAAAACTTGAAGTATTTCAATGTTTCTGTCAACAAATTGTATTGCGAAATGCCCCCAGAGGGTCCTTTCAAGAACCTCTCAAATCAGTTTTTCATCCACAATGACGCACTGTGGTTCTTCAAGATTTAGTGTCCCGCCATGCCCCACTTCATCAAAGCACAGATGAAATGGAAAAAAATTGCTAGTTCTTTTTCATTTGCTGGGAATTGCACTAGTTGTTGTTCGAAGCACCTTTATTCTATATTATAGATAAGGTATAGAAGAGGTAAAAGAGCTCCTCAGCAAGCTGATTCATTGTCTACCGTAGCAAAAGAAAGGATTTCATACTATGAACTTCTGCGAGCAACTAATGTGCTTAGTGAGAGTAATCTGATTGGTTCCGGAAGTTTTGGCTCAGTTTTCAAAGGCGTTCTCAGAAGTGGAACTTTCATTGCAGTTAAAGTGTTCAACCTGCAACTGGATGTGGCATTCAAGATTTTTGATACGGAATGTGAAGTTTTGCGTATCCTTCGCCATAGGAATCTAGTAAAAGTCATTACTAGTTGTTCCAAAAGGCTTTAGTTCTCGAGTATATGCCTAATGGGAGCCTTGAGAAATATTTGTATTCGCACAATTACTCCTCAACATCAGTCAGAGACTAAGCATAATGATAGATGTGGCATGTGCTTTGGAATATCTTCACCATGGGTGCCTGTCGCGTGTGATCCACTGTGATCTGAAGCCTAGTAACGTCTTGCTGGATGAGGATATGGTTGCCCACCTCAGCGACTTTGGCATTTCAAAACTGCTTGGTGAAGATCAGGGTGATTTGTACACTAAAACCTTAGCAACACTGGGTTATATTGCACTGGGTACGTCTCTTATTTGTGCTGATTTTCATTTTTTTTTTCCAGGTAGAAAGTGTATTGCATCTTTTAATTAATTGTTTGACTATAGAGTATGGACTGAATGGACTAGTGTCAACAAAGTGTGACGTATACACTTACGGGATCATGTTGCTGGAAACGTTTACTAGGAGAAAGCCTAATGAGTTTGAGGGAGATCTTAGCTTGAAACAATGGGTGAGTTATTCACTCCCAAAGGCAGTAATGGATGTTGTAGATGCCAACTTGGTAACAGCAATAGGTAAAGGCTTACAGAAGGAGCTACATGTTGTGGCATCAATCCTCAAAGTAGCATTAGATTGTTGTGCTGAATCTCCAGCAAGAAGGACTAACATGAAAGATGTTGTAGCGATGCTGCAGAAGATCAAGATTCAACTTCTTGCACGT
>NW_025820494.1:0-1778 GCF_002878395.1 Capsicum annuum
AATATCATATTTTTAATTATAAGTTGACATATGACGAAATGTTGTTAGATAAAGAGACTAATATAATTTTCTCATAAAGTAGTAATAATAATAAAAAATTTCCAATGAACTTAGCATTAACACCCTATAGCGTATTATTTCTTTTTTTTTTTTTAAAACAAAAGAAAATAAACAGCGATAGTCACTGCCGGAGTTCATGATGGCGAAAGCGAGGGAGATGGGAAGGAAAAATTGATACCAACAACAGACCTGAGGACTGGTGGTGTTGGGCTGTGGATTGGTTTTGGGACGTTGACCATCCGATGATCAGATCCGAAGGCAGCATCAGAGAGGGGAAAGAGGATAGCAGTGCGGGGAAGGGAGAGGGAGATTGCAGCACAGGTGGCTTCGCCAGTGTTGGGGAAGGGGAAGAGGTGGTTCTCGGCGAAAAGTCGCCGATTTTGATGGATTTTTTGGCGACGCGGGAAAGAGGGAAGGGAAGACTATGGCAGCAGCGGTTGGTGAAGGAAGAGAAAGTGACAACATTGTTGTCTCACTGATGGGAGGCGTAACTGAGTGATCTTAATGACTCCGGTAAGAACCAACTAGAGTCAACTCGAAAATAATCAATTTTGGGATTTTTTTTTAGTTTTTATCTGTTTTTTTGAAAACAGACGTTACATTCCGGTGAAGGAACGATTCTGACAAGGATGGTTTCGTAAATAAATTTTATTATTATTTTTTATATATATATTTATCTCTGTATATACATATTTGATCTGTTATACGGTGAAAAGGAATTGAAGAATGCGTCGTTACTTGCCGTGCATATGAATGTGAATCTATGTACATATAAATTTACAGATGAACATATATGCATACAGTGGTATGTGAAATAATAATAGTGTTCATTTTTATTGTTTTTCTCATCATATCAAATTTAACATTCATATAAATGTTTCATAATTTAATATACAATACATAATAACAAACAAATTCATATTCTGATTCTTAATAAAATTTAATAAGGAATGTAGGATTATAGAAGAACCTGTTGATGACTTTAACAAATACTACAGTAAGAAACGTTGTCACCGAAAACATCAGAACGAAATTACAAAACTCGATTCACAACTCTTTCTTTCTTTCTTTCTCCTTCTAAGTTTTCTTTACTGTATTTTTCTCTCTGCTTTTTTTACTATTTTTTTTCTCTAGATGATTCTGCTATTGTTTTCTGGTTTTTGATAATGTAAAAAATACGTAAATAAAATGTCTGATGGTGAATGTATATCTATTTTTCTGGGGTGAGAGAGTCCTTTTTGTAGAGGAAATTTTGGGGGAAACGGTTGTTTTTTAGGGGGAATCCTTCATCAACAGATAAGGGGGAGGGAATATTTAAAATTCAAATTAATTAATTAATTAATTTTTTTAAATAGAAAATAATACTACTAATAATAATAATAAATAAATATATTTATAATAATAAATAATAAAATACTAATAATAAATAAAATAATTGTTAGTTTATATTTAACAAAACATT
Source organism: Capsicum annuum (assembly GCF_002878395.1). Classification (NCBI taxonomy): domain Eukaryota; kingdom Viridiplantae; phylum Streptophyta; class Magnoliopsida; order Solanales; family Solanaceae; genus Capsicum; species Capsicum annuum. The sequence goes on from NW_025820494.1 coordinate 1,523, forward strand.
ATAAGAATTTATAAATAGAGAAAAATAACAATAATAAATAAAATAATAATTAATTTTATATTTAACAAAACATAATAACAAATTGTAAATAGACAAAAATAAATATAATAAAATAGTATTAAACTACTAATTTATTAATTAAAATTTAGGATGAATAATATATATATATATATATATATATTTTAAATTAAGATAAAAATAAAAAAATAAAAATAAAATATCTCAAAAGTTAAATTTATTTAATTATTAATTTTTT
>NW_025820495.1:0-1764 GCF_002878395.1 Capsicum annuum
ACAACGATATGATTCGATAAAGACGACTCGAAATCCACTATCGACGATGAACCAAGAAATAGACGAAACCAAGATCAACCAACAAACAACAGAAAACCAAAACCCAACATAGATCGAACTCCGGGGAGCTCCGGTGATGGAGAGAACGGCAGTAGCTGACCGGCTATGATGGACTGCCGTTCGGGGGTTGGTGTTGACGGCGGAGGCGGTGGTGGGTTGTTGTCGACGGTGGCTGTTGTTACCGGAGGGAGGGAAGGATGACAACGGGTTATTGTTGACGGTGGCTGTTGTCACCGGAGGGAGGGAAGGACGGCAGCGGCAGATCTAGGCAGTGACGAGACAGATCTGGAAGGCGAAGAACGGAGCGGTGTCGACGCTAGTTCGCTGGAGGGGAAGAGAGAAGGAAGTTGCGGCTGAAGTTGTGTTATCATCACCGTCGTTGGTCAGACGGTGGTGTCGCCGATGGGATGAGCTGTGGCCGGAGCTGGCGGTGTTTTGACGGTGTTACCGCCGTTGTTGGTCGGACGGTGTAGCGGTCGGTCGCCGGCAAACTTTATTGGAGAGAGAGAGTGAGAGTCTAGAGAGAGAAAATGCTGATGATTTTTTTTGTTATATTTGTTACTGTTCATCCCTTTTGTATGTATGTGGGTATGTATATATGGTATTTTTTTTTTGGGTCCTTTCTTCTTGGACAAGAAAAAAAGAGGGGGGTGGGGTAACGTGGGGTAGGGGGTAGTGGTGAGGTGTTATTTTTTTATTGGGTAGGTTGTTAGGATAAGATAGGATTAGTTATTTTATTATTTGTTTATTATTTTTTTGTATTTTGCGGGGTATAATGACATGGATGAGGGTACACGGTAGGATAAAATAAGAATGGGTAAAAATGACATTGGGGAGGGACGAAATTAGGTGTCTACATCATACCCCCTTTGGATGTAAACACAAAGTGTTTTCAGGCAAAGAAGTAGACAGCGAGACCGAATTTTGACCCGACCATTATTTAAAGAAAGAAACCGAAGAAAGAAGGACAATCGGGTTTTGACTTAAGACATCCCACCTACTCACATTATGAGAGGATCGAGTCACGAGTATTTCAAAGGACTGGAAAGAGAAAGACTGTACCGAGTTAGAGAGTCGAGTGAGGTTCCATCGAGGTTCCGGTCCACGGCTCTGTTATTACATCAAAAATGCAAGTTAAAACATAAATGAAATTACAAAAATCCTATCTATACAAATTTTGTTGGTTCTTGACTCGACTTTCATCACCCTATTCTTCAGGCGGGCCCCTGACTTACCATTTCTTCAACTTGTTACTTGGCTTTTAATTACTTCGCTTTGTTGCTTGACTTTTCATTTTTTCACCCTATTTTCTAGGCGGGCTCCTGACTTGTTATTTTATCACCCTGTTCTTCAGGCGGGATCCTGACTTGCTATTTCATCACCTTGTTCTTCGGCGGGCTCCTGACTTGCTATTTCATCACCCTGTTCTTCAGGCGGGCTCCTGAAATCCAAAATTAAAACTAGACCAAAAATTATGCCAAACAAGAATTATAATAAAGTAGTATTTCCTTTTCGAAATCGTTTTCCCATTTGCCAGGAGGGTCCTGAACAGAAAGTAAAATCCCATTTTTCAGAAGGGTCCTGAGCAGAAAGTAAAAATCCCATTTTTCAGGAGGGTCCTGAATTGAAAGTAAAATCCCATTTTCCAGGAGGGTCATGAACAGAAAGTAAAATCTCATTTTTCAGAAGGGTCCTGAGTAGAAA
>NW_025820496.1:0-1249 GCF_002878395.1 Capsicum annuum
GAGACTATCCGGGAGAAGGTTGGTGTGACTCCAGTGGAGTGCAAGATTCGGAAAGCCCGATTGAGATGGTTCAGACACGTGAAGAGGAGGGGCATGGATGCCCCGGTCCGTAGGTGTGAGAGGCTAGCGTTGGATGGTTTTAGGCGGGGTAGGGGTAGGCCGAAGAAGTACTGGGGTGAGGTGATTAGGCGGGACATGGAGCAGTTACAGCTCACCGAGGACATAACCCTAGATAGGAAGGTCTGGAGGACGCGAATTAGGGCAGAGGACTAGGGCCAATTTGAGTAGCTAGTGTAGGGAATTACTTGGTGGGGGTTTTATTCCTGTTATGAGTCCGTGTTCCATGTTTTATTATGAATCTGTGTGCTTTCCTCTGTTTTATATTACTTATGGGTGCCGTATTTATGTTATGTAATCTTGTGTTGTGCTTTACTATGTGTTTGTGTGGTATCTCGTGCCTTGTGCCGGGGGTCTATCGGAAACAGCCTTTTTACTTCTTCAGAGGTAGAGGTATGAACTGCGTACATCTTACCCCCCCCCCCCAGACCCCACTAGGTGGGAATACACTGGGTTTGTTGTTGTTATTGTTTTTGTTGTTTTGATAATGTATCTAACAACAAGACTGTTGTTGACTTGTTAAAAGTTATACTTTCTCTACCATTACGTAAAATATTTCATATTAAGTGTGCTTACGATATATACAATTTAATCGTAAGAGATAGTCTTAAATTTTTTGAGATTTATATGGAAACACAGGCTTGCGGTTGGATTTATTCAAGGCAATCATAAAAAAATTAGAATTATAGAATTTAAAAGAAAATATGAACAAAGTGGACTTAGACCAATATTAATGCCTGAAGAAGTAAATTGTAAATGGAATGCTATTTATAATTTTGTAATAACTTGCCTTATTTATAAATTTTATATTAAAATGATTTTTAATCAATTTCTTGATTCTTTTTCTGAGTGCATATTACATAATTCTGATTGGGGTATGATTACTGATCTTGTTAAATTCTTGGAAAAAGTTTATATAGCTACTGTTGAATTTTCTGATGCTTATTATCCTACTGTTTGTAATATTTTAGCTTATTTAGCTGACATTTCTTATTTGCTAAAATGAATAAAAGGATAAAGAAGGTTGCAAAGAAGATATTGCTGCAATGATTGATAAATTTAAAAAATATTTTTATCCGCTTCCCCCTATTTACTTGATTGGTGCTATAATAAATCCATGCATGAAATATAA
>NW_025820497.1:0-1885 GCF_002878395.1 Capsicum annuum
TTTCAAGTGACTAAGCCTAACCATTTTCAATTCATGAATTCACATTTTAAGTGTCAACACTAAACCAATGTCAAGTCATGAATTCACATTTTCAAGTGATTACACTTTACAAATTTTAAACACAAGTTCACCATTAAAGAACTACACTAAATCATTTTCAAGTAGCTAATCCACTTTTTAAGTGACTAGTACACATTTCAAAACACTACACTTAACTATTTTCAACTCTCCAATTCACATTTCAAGTGACTTCAATTGACCCAAGAGAATAAGAATTTTAAAATTGAAAGCAACACATAGACATGGTGAATTAAGGTTAATGTTGATAGAATTAAGGGCTTTTAATGTATGTCAATTAAATAGAGTAAAATAGACACAAGCTTAAACTAATCGACTAAAAAACATGGCAAAATGTCATCTATTTAATTCACATGTAATTGTCTATCAAAAAGGAATAGACAAAGATGATAATAGCAAATTGACTTGAATTTATATAGAGAAACAAACCTGGAACGGATTTGGAGAATCCGTCATACACTCCAACTTTTCCCGGTGACATTTGGTCGGCAGTAGTAGTGGTGGCAGCAGTTGTTGGCGTCACAACTTGCTTCGCTAAAAGATTTTGCCAGCCAGCCATCTAGAACGACGATTGGTGGCTGGTTGAGCAGGTTCGCTGGCACTGGTTTGTAGAAAAGGGGAGAGAACGGAGGCGAAGACGGCTTGACAGTTGATTCGGTGGCTGGTAAGGTTAACTAGTGGGAGAAGAGAACGTGAGAGGAGGCGGTGCCAGTTCCACCGGCTAGTTGGCAGCCGACGGAGGGGGTAGTGGTTTTTTGTTGGTTTAGAGAGAGAGAAGGTAGAGAGAGGAAAAAGAGAAAAGAGAGGAGTAGGCGGCTGATTTTTGGGTGAGGGATTAGGGTTTGGTATTTTGTTTAAAAGGAAATAAAAGGGGGATGGAATCTCAGCTGTTAGATCAATTTTGATCAACGGCTGAGATTAAAATTACTTTAAAAAAGGGTCAAAATGAAATTAATATCAATTTGGTTAACATTGACATTAATTGTGCACAAGATGGCTAGAAAATAAACACATTGAGAAATTGAATTGAATTAGGCCCGCTATATTAATAAATGTGATAATGATGAGAAAAATAATAAGACATCGATATCAAAATAAACTAAGCATGTAAAATTTAATGTTATATAAAATTATCGATAGTAGTAATAATAAAGACAATGCATTTGTAAATTGTGAGTGTGCACATTTACGTAAAAATAAATAAATATTAATAAAAATTATGTAAAATATCGTATTTGAATTAATAAATTGTGAAAACTGATAATTTAACAAATGTGAAAATGATGATAAAATAGTAAGACGTCGATATTAAAATAAACTAAGCATGTAAGAATTAATGTTATGTAAAAAATTACTATATAAAATAGCAGCCTGAGAGGGTATCATGAGGTCTAAATTGGGTGTCAACATAATTAAACTGATTTAGTCCCACAAATTAGGTTTGTCGAGGGTAAAGTATCCGCGGACCTTCTCAAAAAACTATTCAAGTTTGAAGATTCTTGTAAAATAAAACACATCATGTAGGATTTTTGCTGGAAGTAAGATTTCATTTTTTTCTTGTTAATTAGTTGCTACTATTTCTATTTTATGCATATCTTTTATTGGTTAAACCAAAAATCGAACCGTTAAGGACTAAAAATAGATAAACCAAAAACCCACAAAAAAATACCTTATTGATTTGATTATTGGTTTAACATATTTAAAAATCGATAACCGATAAACCAAACTGATGATATATAAAATCAAACTGAACCGACCGATGCACACCCCTAATTTCAAGAAAAAAATAGTGAAAATTGATTTTAAT
>NW_025820498.1:0-1039 GCF_002878395.1 Capsicum annuum
TACCAACATGATCTATTAACAATTAAATAAAAAATGAACAAAAAAAAATTTATAATAGATGAAAAAATATATGAAAATCATGAAGGATTGAAAATAAAAATATTATTTTCTAATCTAGGAAGAAGGTATAAGAAAATAGGTGAACATTTATATTTAATGTTAACAAAAGAAGAATTAAAATTAGAAGATAAATTGACAGCTATGGTAAGAATAGAAAAAGAAAATGAAGAAATAGATAAAAAAAAAAAGAAAATAGAAAAAATAAAACAACAAACTACAGAAGAAATACGAAAAATAGAAAAAACTAAAAATAGTAGGATTGTTGAATTAGAAAAAGAACTACAAATGCTAAAAGATATGTATGAAAAGGGACAAAAAGAAAAAGAAGAAAAAGATAAAGAACAAAAATTATTAAATGAGATAAATCAATTTAAAGAAAAATTAGAAATAAATAATAAAGAAATAGAAACCAGAGAATTAGAAATAAATATAATAGATGTTGAAGAAACAGATAATTATGATTCGGAAGATAGTGAAACATGTACAGAAATCTTAATAAATACAAAAAATTTAGAAATCAATGATAAATAAGAAGTAATTAATGAAGAAAACTTAGAAAATAGAAACACAAAAATAAATACTCTTGATAAAAAAGAAGATGAAAAGATAATATCTAGAACATCAGAAATAAGAAAACCTACATATTATAAGAATAAATTTAAAAGATATAATCTAAAACATGAATATGACAAATGGACACCAAAACAAGTAGTTAATAAAAATTATAACTTTTTAGATTTAGATTGTGTAATAAATACAGAAAAAATAATATAATTATGGATAGGATATATGACAAAACAATTATTATATAATAATATAAACGTAACAGATGCACCAGAATATATAGAAAGAACACTAATAGGAACGGTGAAATTATGGTTTTCAAATCTAAATAAAAATAGTAAAAGGGTATTAAGAACTGACAAACCTACAGAAAAAACATCATCAACAACTACAACTAAATTAACACCTATAGAAT
>NW_025820499.1:0-1472 GCF_002878395.1 Capsicum annuum
CATTTAACATAATATTGATCATACTATTTGTTAGACATTCCTCCAAGAATATAATTCTCGCACAAATAATCATCATATTGCCATTTGGCAATTTGTTCTTTAATCAAAGTAGCCTCGTCAGATGCTACCTCAGAACCAGGAGTATTAGGGCAAGGTTCTTCAAGAACATATGCCAACTTTAATCGTTTTAAAAAGAATTCCATCTTTTCACGCCATCTAGGAAAGTCTTTGCCATCAAATATTTCAAAATTAGGATTAGGTAAAGATGGAATACTATTTGATATTGATGTAGAAGCCATAGAGAGAAGTATCTTCAAATTGTTAGAACAATAATGATAATTGTACAAGAAATTCAAAATAAAACTTGCTTGGCTTAGAGGCACGATAATACGCTTCTTGAAGATAGTTGGAGTCTCTCCCATGAGCAAACGGAAGAATAAGTGACAACTCTATCTTTGGAATTCAACTAAGCCACAAAACAAGCAGCATTCAAGAATGTTGTTCTTCTATTCTTGAATTGGTGATTTCACCATTTGATCAATGTTTCTCTAGTGTTTTCAAGGGAAAAGTAATTTTGAGTGCTTGTCTTTTCAAACCAAAGAAAACACTATTTATAGGATGAAAGTTTCATGCATGAGAAGCATATTAATTAAGTAATAGTTAATAAGTTCATGTATGTTTTAAAACAAAAAATATTATTCTTTCAAGAACCTATAACATAAAACTTATTGAATAATGAATTTGTTAAATATATTTTCTTTGTAACTCAACACTTATGAATAACGAATTTATCTCAAAATTTTAAGTGATGCATTTGTTTTAAAACCAATTGAAATATAACTCTTAAAAAATCTTTCACCAATGTATTTGTTTCAAAATTTATTGAAACATAAAATCTAGCATTTATTAAGATTATGATGTAAGGGATTAATTTGCATTAAATTAATATGCGCTAAATTATTTGCATCTTTACGTGTAGCAGGCCATTACGGCACTTTGAGCAATTAAAGTAATCAAGAAATTCTGACTGTATGCAACTTGACAATTAATGTGATAAGCCAGCCAGCTGTGGCATAGTCTCTGTTTCATGTGTGCATGTAGCTAATCTATCTTGCCATTGATGCTGACATTCGCAATTCAATCGTTCAATGAAAAAGTGACTTTTGTCAGATACACTTCAAGTTGGATAATTTTGACTATGTAAAAAAAAAATATTTCAAAAAAGTATTTTTTGTATGAAAACTTTTATTTTGGATGATTTTTATAAAAATGGGTAGATCGGTGCATACTACATACCGCGTTAGGAGGGTTTGAAGAAGGGTTGTACCCCAAGGAACGTAAAATAAATAGTCTACCCTAATACAAGCACTAGCAACTATCTCCCCCACCTCGAACCCTATTTTGGATGACATGTGCCTGATTAAACAAAAAAAAATTGACTTTCGTGTGAAATTTACTCAATTAGAATACCC
>NW_025820500.1:0-1325 GCF_002878395.1 Capsicum annuum
CTGACTTTTGTCTTGCTTTGTGCAATTGAAAAAGCTGGTAGCCAATTTTGAAATTTTTTTCTCACTTATTTTGACATGGACTTGACTCAAAGACAAGAGAAAAAATGGCAATGATTTTTTTCATTTGGATAACTGACTCAAGAAAATAAAATAAAAATAAAGAGAAGAAAGAGAAGACAATGAATGTCCCCATTTAAAACAAAGAAAAGAAAAATTTATCTATAAATGATAGTCAACTCTAATGATTATACCATGAATTTTAGATTAAGCTGCCTGATCTTTCCATCCAAACTTTCTACCAATTGTTCTTGAGTTAATGGCCCTGAAACTGAGTTACTTCCTTGGGCCAATTGCATTCGGAGATTTCTAGTGGTGCCCTGAAGGGTTTTCGCCGACAAGCCTCTCTCCTTTTCTTTTCTCAGTTCACCATTGTCGACTCCCATTTTCCTTTTTCTTAACTCACAGTCATTTTACAGTGCCGGTAAGGGTTTTCACCGATAAGACTATCTCATTTTTATCTCTCTTAAATTATAATCGCCTTATGGTGCCCGTGAGTGTTTTCACTAATAAGACTCTCTTATTTTTATTTCTCTCTTGATTCTTTATGCCGAGGAAGATAAGTAGTATCCAAAATCCGTCACCATATCCTATTGCATGCCTAGCCTTAACATTCTCAAAGATTGATCTTAAGGTCTTTATTTGGTTGTAACTTGACTTTTGGATAGGGTTAGAAAGAAAGAATAGTATGAGGCCTAAACGATACTTAAAGTGGGGTAGGACTTACAAATTTTGGAATTGACTCAAACAATAAGGATTAACTCATGCCCCGATTTCTTTTAACTAATTCTGATCTTTTTTGTTTTTCTCTTTTATTGACTCTTTTTCTTCGCGATTTTTCTGACTCTATTTTTCTTGACGCTCTTCTTTTCTTTATTTTTTGACTTTTTTTTTTTTAAAATTTTGTTGACTCTATCTTGATTCCAAAAGAGGGGTATGAAATAAAATAACACTAAGGCTCAAATGGGGTAAACAAAGGATGACACAATATTTGGATAGTAGAATGAAATGCCTTCATCATATCAATCCTTGAAAATGCTAGTACATAGCATGCAATGCAAAAGTGCACGATCAAGATAACTTATGAAATGTTTTACAACACTAACTTGCCCCGAGCAAGTGTGCCACCTCTTTTTCTACACTTGCCCAGCATACAACTCCACTTTGTTGTACATTCCTCACATTGAATGACTCATGCTATCCTCTTGATAGGATCACGCTGACACTGTTTGACCTAATTAAGACATGTCTTTCAATTGATGACCAAG
>NW_025820501.1:0-1044 GCF_002878395.1 Capsicum annuum
ACAATTGTAGAATTGACCCACTCCCTCTAATTCTCAACTAACTATCAGCTCAACTACCTTTCTTGAACAATATCTCAATGTAACAGTAATAAACAGTGAACAGTGGCTAGTTTAACTAACTGTCAGTTATAACAGATTTTGCTGACATGGCAGATTCCAATTCTAATTAGCTAATTGTTGACATGGCAATTTCCAATTCTAATTAGCTAATTAGTGTAACATGTCTCTACTCAGAGTTTTGGGGACACAAGGATATGTTGCTGGAGAATATGCATTAACAGGACACTTGACTACCAAATCAGATGTTTACAGTTATGGGGTTGTCCTCTTAGAGTTGTTGACGGGCAGAGTTCCAGTTGATATGAAGAGATCTCCTGGAGACGGTGTTCTTGTTTCTTGGGCATTGCCCCGTCTCACTGATTGGGAAAAAGTTGTAGAGATAATGGATCCAGCGCTGGAGGGTCAGTATTCGATGAAAGAAGTTATTCAAGTTGCTGCTATTGCGGCAATGTGTGTACAACCGGAGGCTGATTACAGGCCACTGATGGCCAATATTGTGCAGTCTTTGGTTCCAGTGGTGAAACAACCACGTCCAGCGCTGAAGGCTGGTAGATGCTCTAGCTTTCACGCCACACAGTCCCCCATTGCTACACAATCTCCCAAGACTTAAGACTTCCTTCAAGCGACACATGCATATCTTCAACATTAGTTCTACCTTTTATGGAGTAACTCATTAAACTACAACATAAATGGACTAAATATAAACAAATAACTATTCTAATTTATTGCAACTCTACATATTAAGTAATAATAGAGATTACAACAACAACAACAATATACCCAGTATATTCCCACCGAGTAGGGTTAGGGGAGGGTAAGTGTATGTAGTCCATACCACTACCTCAGATGTTACCTTTCTCAATATAGAAGTGTCAACATAGGAGGAGAATTTCCTCACTACCAAAAAAATTGAGCACGAATTTTATGAGCATAAGACCATGAGTAATTTCTTCCCTGCCAGTCAATCTAAAAATTGCCATAAAG
>NW_025820502.1:0-2687 GCF_002878395.1 Capsicum annuum
TTTTTTTCTATTTTTATTTTTGTTTCTTTCTTTCACTTTTTTTCTCTCTCTTCTATCTCTAGCTTCTATTCCTCTTTATTCATTTTTTTTTTTGTATTCTTTTCTTTCTTCTTTTTTCTTTTCTAATTTTTTTGTGCTTTTGAAAAATATTACTACATCGAGAACAAAAAATACCACAATCGCTTATTGTATTTTTATGTGCACCATCATTTATATTTTTATATTCATTGATACAATTGTGTTTGTATTTTATAGTTTGTACTTGTATGGATATTTTTATTTTATAGTTCACGCTATTATTTATATTTTTATATCTATTGATATAATTGCATTTGTATTTTTATTTTATAGTCATGCTATCATTCATATTTTTATTTTTATTGATATAATTGTATCAAATATAATACATGTTTATGCAACTTGAACTATACAAATTCAAATGGTACTTGTTTATATATAAATATTGTAGACACCTAATTTCGTCCCTCCCCGATATCATTTTTACCTATTGTTTACCTTATCCTATCGTGTACCCTCACCCGTGTGATAATCCCTCCACAAAATGACAAAAATAACAACCCCCTAACTAATTTTGTTTTATCCTAATATTCTAACAACCCACCCAATTAAAAAACAACACCTATCTACCCTATCCTAACAACCCATCTAATCAAAAAAACCCATCACACCCTACCCCCTACCCCACGTGACCCCACCTACCCTACCCCACTACCCCACCCTCACCTCACAACATATAGATCCCCCTCACATTTTTTACACAGGAAACGAAAGAGGAGGCCATTTTTGAATCAAAAAAAAAAACAAAGAGCAGTCCATGATCTTCTTCTTTTCTTTCTCACGACACTCTCACAAAATCCTCCATCGTCACTTATCATAACCGAAGAACACCATCACAAAAATTACACACACGGAGAGATTCAAAAGAGACGATCTGGGAACGAAGGAGAGAAACGAAAAGGGGTACTGTTCCGACGAATTTCGCCTGAGTATGGCCTAAATCCGATCTGCCTTCGTGGTCCTCGCCGTTGTCTGAGATCGCCGGATCTCTGGTGACATGAAACAGCGACCCCAACCTCAAGTCGATCCAAATTTAAGCCAATAATTAGTTCTTTTTTTCAGTTTTTCCGTTAAAACTCGTCGGGCACTACTGCTGTTCGGCGGATTCAAACACTGTCAGCTCGAATTTCAGTCTTACCCATCGGCTTTTTCTCCGATTTGTCATCAATACCGAGCTCACCGGAGCTCCAGTGTAGCGGAAAGACGATGACCAGCCCTCTGTTCCATCCAAATACGCGTCAAACCGTTGTTCCCGACCTTGATTCTGGTGAAACCCTCATCGGAATCGCTACCGGAAAGGCACTGCCAGTCAGCCCTTCGTAGCGCCATCACCGAAAAGTCTTAAAACCATCGGGGTTCAGTGAAAATAGCATTAAAAAGGTGAAATTCCAGAATTTCGGGATTCGTTCTTTCTTAACGGGTCATAACGTTATTATATCGAACTGGTTAGGACGTTTCTGTCGAGATTTGTTAGTATTTCAGCTTTGTTCACAGTTATTTGTTTTGGGTATTCATCTGTTTCCTCGTTGGTTGCGGTTCGAATCGAATTTCGGAGATTTTCGAATCAGAGTTGGCTTGTAGTTAAGTTGGGGTATTCTCCGAGGTTCCGAAACAACTCTTATATCTCTTCTTAAGTTAATTGAAAGCTCTTGAGGTCCAATTCTATCTTTCTCTTTTTAATCTTTACGTAATTATGGATAATTCGTGTGTTTGGTATGTTTGAATCTTTATTGTGGGTTGTTTGTTTGTCGAATTTGGACGTAAAAACTTGATTGTGGGTTACATATCGAATTGGTTTCATCATGTTGGGATAAATGGGGTAGAATTGAGAAATTGATAAAATGAGCTAATTTAGATTTATCTTGATTTATTGCTTAATTTGGAATAAGCATGAATCTTGTTGAATTGAATAGGCGAAGTTTAAGTTTGGTTAGGCGAAATTTAGGAATAAGTGTTTTGTTGGATGTTGAAATGTGCGTATGAATGTTTCTTTCTAGTTTATCGTATTTAATTCAAATATATTCACTTAGCCGGGGAATGCCCCGAAATCACTTGTATTTATTCACCGGGGAATGCCCCGACGTATCATGTTGGCAAAAAATGATCGTGATGAAGGCCCGCGGCATCGGGTAAGGCATTGGAGCTTAGTCTAGATTTAGTTTAGAATAGGATTTATATTTTCGTATTTTTCTATTTTTGGACTGTATAATTGGACTGGACTTTACATTTTGGATTGTTTTGTTTTATTTGATTATTTTGCGTGCTCTTGTATGGTTTATACATTTCTTAGTGTCAAAAATAGTCGATACGCTCTGTCAAGCGACCGTGGTCAAACCACGGGATCGAGGGGTGTCTAACACCTTCCCCTCGGTCAACAGAATTCCTTAGCCGGAATCTCTATTCGCAAATTAGTATTAAAGAGTCAAAACCATTTTGAAAAAGGATATCCATGGGTGACTTGGCACACCCGATTTATGCCGAGTGGCGACTCTGAATTTTGATTGTTAAAAATAATCCTTTTTCGAAACAAATTTTCATCTTTTGTCACTTTAATAATTAAAACCCTTTCGAACATTAATTTATAACCATATCTTTCGGGAGTCAAAAAA
>NW_025820503.1:0-1343 GCF_002878395.1 Capsicum annuum
CACTCACCTAGGTATGACTTATACCCATAGGTACGATTGTAGGGAGGACCACTCACTATCCTAGGACAGTGAGTGACTCTCACTGCACTGTCTAGGATTCTAGAAGGGAGGAGAAAAAGCATACAACTTGTATCCAAGTGGTATGACTCAAGCCCGTTGTTATACCCAGCCTAGTGACACCAATAGATGAAGTTTATCAATAGTTCTAAGCCTAGGTGTTTCAATTCTCTCCCACTTGGATCATTCATTCTCGAGTGAGGGGTAAGGCAAGCAATAAACACAAGCCAACACATTATCATACATCAAAATGACCTTCAAACAAGTTAGAACGAGCATACAACAATGATATAACACACATTAGACCCATATCGATCAATATTCTCATCATCATCTTTGTGACTCAAACCCATTATTTATCATGACACTTGTTCATTTCAAAGCTTAGGGACTTTAACCCTTGGTTATCAACACTTACTTATTTCACAACTTAGGGAATCAAACCCATAAACATATCAAGGATATTTATTCAATTCAAGCATTAGGGACTCGAACCCATCATTTACCAAAGACATGAATCAACTCAAGATACTAGGGACTTGAACCCATCACAACAAAACTTGCATACTTTCAAAACATTAGTGACTTGAACCCATAGTTTAACAAGACAAAAATCAACTCAACTCATTGGGGACGTTAACCCATTATCTATCAAAGACCAAAAATCTAAGAAAGGAGATCAACACATACCTCTATCCGAAATTTCCAGAATAGGAAACAAATGTGGATACTTGGACTTCATGTCATCTTCCACTTCCCACTTAGCTTCCTCGGACTTTTGGTTCCTCCATAGAACTTTTACTAAATCCACCTCTTTTGGTCGTAACTGGTGAACTTGCCAATCCAAGAACCTCACTGGGATCTCCTCAAAGGACAAAGAGTCTGAAATATCAACATCCCTCAAGGGACAACGAACGAAGGATCGCCCACATATTTTTACAACATAGAGACTTGGAAAACTGGGCGAATGGAATTACTACTAGAAGGAAACTCCAACTCATAGGAAAGTTGCCAACCCTTTCACAATCAAGTAGGGACCAATGTACCAATGACTAATTTTATGTTTTTTACAAAACTGCATCACTCCATTCATGGGAGAGACTTTCAAGAATACCCAATCGCCAACACTGAACTCTGAGTCCCTATGTCTCATATCCGCATAGGACTTTTGGTGACAAGAGTGCCTTTTAATCTATCGTGAATCACCTTAACCTTGTTTAAGGCTTGCTTGACTAAATTAGGGCAAAGCAATTTACCCTCACTAACTTTATACCACCCAATAGGAG
>NW_025820504.1:0-1796 GCF_002878395.1 Capsicum annuum
ATGTTGTAGCGATGCTGCAGAAGATCAAGATTCAACTTCTTGCACGTTGAACATTTTTATAATGGTTCTCTTTTCGCTTTTTGCACTTGATTTGTGTATGTTTCTGTTTTCAGAAATTCTAGCTGGTTGCAATAAATCTGACTGTTTCCTTTTGATATGAATATTGCATAAGGGTGGAACTTGAAAATTGCTTCTGCCCTTTGTTTAATCCTGCACTGTATCCCCAAAAGCCACCCCCTTCGTTGTAACCTTTCTACCTCACGAGGTAATGGTAAGGTTTGCATACACTCTACCTCCCCAGACATCACTTGTGAGATTTTACTGGGTATGTTGTAGTAAAGTTAGTTGAACTAATCTGTGTTTGTACCCAAGACCTCTTATTACCTGTTTCAAATTCCTACCTATGTTACTCGAGCTTTTCAAAAATGTCGCCCCACACTTGCAAAACTGGATTTCTTTTTGAAGAATCTAACATACACTCGACAACAATTTTGAGCAACATAGGTTCCTACTCACCCAAAAAAGAGCACTTAATGGATTTGTTTCGAGCACAGCGTCCGTCCTATTTAATGCTGAAGAAGATAAAGAAAGAGAATGCATTTTTTTGTTCATCCAGTAAAAAAATGCCTCTTCTTGTTTTCGTTGGTGAAGCAAAGTGCAACTTATTGTGCCATAGAGCTATGTTGCTTGGATTATCCGAAAAGGTTGCTGCACTTGTGTCGGATCCTTCAAAAATACACTACTTTTGGAGGATCAGACAGGCACCCATCGACATTTTGAAGAGTCTGAGCAACATAGACATTTAGTCTATTGCAATTATCTTGTGGCAACAAGAAAGTTTTCTTAGCTAAAATTCCCTTGATTTACAAATTACACATGAAAATACAAAACAAGTAAACTGTTAAAGCTAAATCTAGTTAAAAGATGATCTCTGTCTCTCTCTCTCTCACAATATTAAAACTCATGAAAAAGTCACTTAAGGAAGAAAATGAAGATAGAGACACACTGTTTCAAGACCAAAAACAATTACAGTCTGACCCTCAAAACTTAGAGTTACAAGCTTATGAAAGGAAGAAGTTTCAAAAACTTAGAACTTCATCCTATATGGCTGAGGTGTATCTGCAACAAAGAAGTTAAGTAAATTGGACAAGACTAGGAGAATATACCACTAACTATTAACTATTTCTTCTTTGTTATTAAGTACAAGGATTGCATCATGCCACAACACAACTGAAGGATGAAAGGGGGGAGTGGAAGTCTGATCCTGAGGAATTTTCGTGAACTATTATCAAGATTTATTGGGGAGGAAAATGGAGGACAGAATCAAAGATTTTTGGTCCATTGTTTAGAATTGAACAACAAACTGAGTTGTTGCATCCTTATGATGCAATTTTTCAGATTGACAGCAATAAGAGCCCGGCCCCTATGGTTTTGGAAGTGGCTTCTTCAAAGCATCATGGGATTAGCGGGTAAAGATGTCACAAATGCAGTGATGGACTTCTTTCATAATGTCAAGCTGTTGACTCACGTGTATTGCTCTCCTACCTAAGGTAAATGCCCATAAATTTACGAGACAATGCAGGCCATATCGTGTTGTAATGTTTTGTATAAATGCATATCTAAGATTATGTGTACTAGGCTTAAAGGACTATAAAGCATATAGTAGCAAGAAATCAAGCTGAAATTGTTCAAGGAAGGTCCATGATCCACAATATCCTGATTTTCCATGATATACTCGAACACTATAAGTGGAAAACTTCTCCCAGGTGTTTAATGAAGATTGATTTGTGAAAAGC
>NW_025820505.1:0-1325 GCF_002878395.1 Capsicum annuum
AGTGGCTGATGCACTCTCTAGAGTGACTGGTGCTGAATTGCTTGCTTCAATTATCTCTCCTACAAACACTGACCTTTTCAATGATATTGTGGCTAGTTGGCATACAGATCCAGAGCTCACCCAACTAATTGCCGACTTAGAGGCAAATCCTATATCACACAGACAGTTTACCTGGGAACACGGTCAGTTTAGGAGGAAAGGAAAGCTAGTGATTGGAAAGGTGCAGAACTTGAGGACGGATATTATTTTCCTATGGCATGCTGGTCCTTTGGGGGGGCCATTCAGGAGTAGATTCTACCCTTAAAAGGTTGTTAACACTATTCTATTGGAAAACTTTGAGATCTGATATAAAGGACTTCATTCAGAAATGTGATGTTTGTCAGAAAAACAAATCTAATTTGGCGGCTTATCCTGGTTTGTTACAAGATTTACCAATTCCAGAGGTGGTGTGGTCTCAAATTAGCATGGATTTTATTGATGGTCTTCCCAAATCACAGGGTTTTGAAGTAATACTGGTGGTGGTGGACAGATTAAGTAAATATGGTCACTTCATGCCACTCAAGCATCCTTATACTGCTCAATCTATTGCTAAGGTGTTTTTTGATACTATTGTGAGACTACATGGTCTACCAGATGCCATAACAAGTAATAGAGATGCATTTTTTCTCAGTTCTTTCTGGCAAGAGCTTTTCAATCTTCAAGGTGTGATGTTGCATACTTCTACTGCATATCATCCCTAGTCTGATGGTCAGACGGAGGTCTTAAATAGATGTCTTGAGACTTATTTGAGATGTTACTGCAATGATGATCCTTCTGCTTGGGTTACTTGCTTACCTATGGCTGAATACTGGTATAACACATGTTTCCACTCGACTATCCAAACTACACCTTATGAGGTGCTTTATGGTAGGCCTCCTCCTCTACATCTACCCTACTTGCCAGGTGAATCGGCTTCTGCGGAGGTGGATACTACACTGACTAATAGAGAGCTTAAGTTACAGCTCCTTAAGAATCATTTGCTCCAAGCTCAACGGAGAATGAAACAACAAACTGATGCTCATAGAAGTGATAAAAGTTTTAATGTTGGTGATTGGGTCTATTTTAAAGTGCAACCTTCTCATAAGTTGGCTGCCAAATATTATGGGCTATTTCAGATCATTAAAAGTGTTGGTCTTATTGCTTATACACTGTTGCTGCCAAGTTCTATCAAGATCCATCCAAATGTCCATGTGTCCCTACTAAAAAAATGCTATGCAGTACCCTCTACTATCTCTTGTCCTTCTACTGTGGACTTAGACAATCCCAATTGTCCCACTCCTGAAGCT
>NW_025820506.1:0-1190 GCF_002878395.1 Capsicum annuum
TCAAAATATTCAAAATCACACCACGAAATCATGATATTAACCAACTTTGATATAATTAAAAAGTAAAGTTAAGAGATGGACCTTTGAAGAACCGATTTTATTGATAATAAAGTTAAGAAAGCCCAGAATATAGAATTCCGAATTGAACCTCAACAACGATGAAATCCAACTCAATAGCAAGAAATTGAAACCTCAAACTGCTTATGATGAATCAATCGAGACAAACAGAACCTAAATCCCCAAAATCCATACGAAGACCAATGAACTAAGAGTGAAATCACAATAGAACACAAACTCATATGCGACAATATTTTGAAATTGATTAAAAAACAAAATGGAATTCAACGAATTTTTGTCGCTAGTTCATGTTTTCCGGCTTGATCTATCTAGAAATTAAAGAAAAATAGAGATAATTTAGGGATTTCAGACTGGGCTTGTTGAATGGATGGCTGGATACCGATAGCGCTGATTCCGATGAGATTTTGTAAAAAATCTGAAGAGAAACAGTCAAACGATGGATGAAAAACTAATTTTGGCAATCCAAGTCGCAAGAACTATGACCAAAGATCTAAAACCCTCACCCTCTCTCTCAATTTTGACCTTCTCTACCTGATTTCCTCACTCTCTCTTTCCATTATTCTCTCTCTCCGCTTGTGATCCTTACTCTCTCAATCTCACTATTCCTCTTTCAATTCACCTCATGTCTCACTATTTTTTACCATTTGTGTGTTATTTGGGTATGGGTATATGTGTATGTGGCTGTGCTTGAGAGTGGAATTGTGAGTTGGTGCCTGGTTTTTTGTGTATTATCGATCCAAGAAGATAAAAAAAAAATGGGTGATCCTTCCTGATGGTCTTCTGTGAGAGTATATGTATATATGGTGTCTTGTGGAAAAATCAAGCCAAACCGTAGGGGACCTCTTTTTGCTAATGAATAGAAAGATAAAATTTATATGTATATGCCTGTTCCCGTGATGATGTTGGTGATTGTGTATATATGTATTGTGCTTTGTAAAAATGGAGATTCCCCGTGGGCCTTTTTTTACCCTTTTTCAAATTTTTAACCGAGTGGAATAAACTGTGAGGGGTAGGGATGAGGTAAAGTAGGGTGTGGGGTGGGGTAGGTTGTTAGGATGAGGTGTCAAGAGGGTTAGGATAGGATAAAATTTGTATGCGGCTGCATTTAGTGA
>NW_025820507.1:0-1236 GCF_002878395.1 Capsicum annuum
TTTTTCATTCTTGATTCATCATTTTTGTCATTTTTCTTATTTTTTTAATATTTTTTTTCTCATCTTTTTTTCATCGCATTTTATATTTTATAATTTTTTTACTTTAAATTTATTTGTATCGTACTATATATTTCAAATAATTTTATTATTTGTGTTTGAATAACTTAGTTGTCAGTATGTACAATTTATCATTTGTATTATATACAAATAAGTGTATGAATTAATTGTATTTTCTCGAGACTAAAATATATAAATATACAATGTATCATTCAATGCAAATGTGTCATTAGTATTTGTATATCAAATTTATCATTTATATTTGTATATAAACAAGTATCATTAGTATGTGTATGGTTCAAGATGTATAAACATGTATCATTTGATACAAATGTAATATTTGTATTTGTATAATTTAGCAATTGTAATTGCATAATTTTATTATTTTTATTTGTATTGTTTAATTTATATCAATAAAATACAAGTTGTATCAATATATATAAATATAAGTGTTCGTAGAAAGAAAAATAATTGTTCCTTTTCAATTGTTTAAAAATACAAAATGATACTGTAAGCTACGAATGCAAATACAAATAAATGCTATTATAAATACAAAATATAATACACGGTCAACTTAAAAATACAAATATAAAATAGATCTTTCAAAATACAAGTTCATAAATGAAAATAGAATACAAATACAAATACAAGCAAAATAAAATCACAAAATACAAATACAATGTGCAGTCAAAGATAAATTATAAATACAAAACAATCCTTTTAAAATATAAGTGCGAATTATATAAAATATATATGACGGTGCAGACTATAAAATACAAATACAAGTTTGAAGTCTAAAAAACAAATACAAATACAATTGCATTAAGTAGCTTGGTCCATCTTTATTCCATTTCATTTATGGCATAAAATCCACATAACCCTCGATTTATGGAAAAGTTCAGCTTCAAATTCAACTTCTAACTCCCTCATCTTAGAGTTCTCGTTAGAGCAGAAGTAAGGGACGAAATGAAGAGCTTAGGGTCAGGCAAGGTAGGAAGTACGTAAAAACCTTGATTTGTTTACTTCTTGCTACTGCTAAAGATATTTGGTTTGACGAATGTAATTTCAAGATCTTTTAGGATACTATATTTGTATATGTCCATTAGGTGGAGTCCACTTGAGTGTACTTACACAAATTATAAATGTTGGGCGAATATAAATCAATATGCGCTTAAGGTA
>NW_025820508.1:0-1629 GCF_002878395.1 Capsicum annuum
TCATGATAAATGTTTCTTTCTTTTATTATGATATCGTTCATTTTTTTCGCTCAATAATGATTTTGATTTATTGGCGTTATTTTATAGGCTTGAGCATTTGAAGTCATTCCTTATTTGAGACAAGTGAACTACCAGGAAGGAGTTTCCTGTCCAAGAATCTTGAGATGGTTGTCGGCCAGAACTGATAAAAGTGCAAAATTTCTTGATCTCTTCAACCCCCCGAAGGATGCAGTAAGTATAACTATAATTAATTTTTTCTTTTAATTAATGATTTTTTTTAATGATCTAATCATCATTGTATGATATGTAATGATTTATGTTAGATTGTGCATCCGTCGCTAGTTCCGACCAATCGAGTTGAAGATATCATTTTTTCTTACTTTACGGTCTGTGAAAACTTTATCTGACCCTAAGGTCATCGATAGAATAAAAATGAAATTGTTTGGAGAAACAACCATTATAAGAAAAATAATTTTGGAGGGCGGACTTATTGTTGTTGTTGATGGTCTTAGTGGTGATGGAGCTGTTGGTGGTGGTAGTGGTGCTGCTGTTGGTGCTAATGATGCTCCTCTTATAGTATTTAAAGCAAACCATTATGAGTATGATCATACTGGCTATACAGATTTTGCCTCTCCCAGCGAATGTTCTACATGCAAATGTCAAGACTGCAGGGTGAAACATGATGTAGTGATTAGTGCTATTAATGCATTAACTATTTTTGTAAAGGAATTGACATCTAAGAGGGGTCTCATTCTATCAAAGAGGATTTTATTTTCATCCGCTCCATTATAGATTAGGGCTAAGAGGAGAAGGAGAGTGATTTCTAAGGCATTATCAAGCATCCAAAAAAGTAAAATTGCAACTCCTCTATCTGTGTGTTGCACTGAGCAACGTACAATGTCCAAAGGAGAGCAGCACGAGCTGAAGAAGGTGAATATATTATATGTCTTCGAACTAACAAAACAAATAGACACATATCTATTTCAACAGATGATATATCTGCTAAAAATTATCAAACAGATATATACATCTGTTGCAACAGTTGACTAACCTATTGCACCAGATACCTTATCTGGTGCAACATATGTCTCGTCTATTTGGCAAATCAAACAGCTCTTTGTACCGCTTTTATTTGTATCAATAGACGACCTATATGCTGCAACAAATGATTCATATGTTGCAACGGATGGTTCATCCATTGGAAATTATCACACAGGATCTTCCTCATGTAGAAATTTGTCCCAATAGTTGATTCATTGTTGCAACAGAAATATAATCTATTTGGGACAATTTAAAATGGAAGGAAGACCTGTTTGATTTGCTAGAAGAGATGAGTTATCCTTTTCCATTTTGTTGTATCTCCATGATTAGCATTGACCAATTCTGGCTCTCCAGGTGGATGTAGAAGAAGCCACTACTGAACAGCATTGACAATATGCTACTCTTTTTATTGAAATACGAAGAACAGAAAGCACAGAAATTGTACGTAAGCGACAATAAAGATCCAACGACGAGCAAAGCCAAAATCCATAGCACCGGATGAAGAACAACTTTCCCATACTGAGTAGATCTTTATAGATTGAGCTTGTCAAATCAAAGAAATCCTTGGCAGTATACTTAAATTGTTGT
>NW_025820509.1:0-1364 GCF_002878395.1 Capsicum annuum
TAATTTATATCTATATCTATAATATATTAAATGTGTGGAGACCCTTACAAAAGTGATTTGAACTTTTTACCCTTTATTAAAAGACTTTGCAAAAGACAAAATCGTCTTTATGTATTGATTTTTTTTTTGCATATAAACACTAATCCAAAAGAATCCTAAATTTTAGGTACATAACTCTAATAAGGAAAGTGATTTGAACTTTTTACCCTTCATTAAAACACTTTGCTGACAAAATCGTCTTTTTGTTATTTTCTAATAATGTTTAAAATTCATTAAAATTTAGTTATTAAACCTTTTCTAATTAAAGTTATACATTGATTTTTTCCATATAAACACTAATCCAAAAGAATCCTAAAAGATACATAATTCTAATAAGGAAAGGTTTAATAAAAGCGTTAACATAAAAAAAATTTAAAAAGTACCAAATTTTTATAGACTTTTATTTTATAACAATGATTTCTTGATAATTTTAAATTTTCCAAAATTAAGGAAGGTTTTTTTTTTTGTATCCGACAGTTTTGAGTATTTAAAATAAGGTAATTTTTTAAAGGTGAATTTTAATTGGAGAAGCCCATAAGGCAATTTTTCTTGACAAATAAATGACAATTTTAAAAGTTTCTATTTTCCGAATGTAGGGGCTGACATAAATTTTTAATAATTGAGTCTTTTTCTAATTCTTCTATTTAGGAATCGTTTTTCTATTCTAATGAGTCGTTATCTAAATCTCTTATTTTAGGAGTCTTTTTCTAATTAGATTATAGATGTAAATATAGATGTAAAAGTGTTACTATTTATATTTTTAGATCAATTAAAATACTACCTTATATAATTATTTACTTATTTAAAAGAAGTAAAACTCCTAATATTTAGTACACTTTTAAATCAATTAAAATACTACCTTATATAATTCTATTTAAGTAACTTTTTGTAAATAAAGATTTAGCTCTCAATAATTTAGTACGCATTTTTTTCCTTGTTCGTTTGCTTTTTTATTTGGTTTTGATTCAACTTTTTTTCTTCCTTTTGCATACAATTAGTTCTAATATTTTTATGTTCTTTCAGCTGAAAATTTTGATCCAAAAAAAGAGAAGAACCATGCGACATTGTCAAGGAATGAAGTGGATCAGATAATGATAATCAATCGTTATATTGGTTAAAAATCAAAGATTATGCTTCTAATTATAATTCATAGAAATTGTATACGGCACTCAATTGATGATATGTATGTTCTTATTTGTTTTGGACCTAAAGTTCTTCTCAGAAGAAAAAAATTAATTTTTGAAAAAGAAAGGTGAAGAAAAACTATTATTGTCATGTCCAAAGAATCACACTTACAAATTTTACTATCATTATTCATTAAAGTG
>NW_025820510.1:0-1483 GCF_002878395.1 Capsicum annuum
AAACTAAATAAAAATTATTTTTTTGTAAAGCGACGTCGTCGCTTTTTAAATTTAATTTTTATTTTTATTTATTTTTATAATTTTTGTATATAGTATATACGGAAAAGGGCCTAAAATGCCCTTCAACTATCTAAAATGGTGCAAAAATGTTTTTCATCTACCTTTTGGGCCTAAAATGCCCTTCAATAACTTAATCTATTAAATAAAAGGGCAAACTAGGCCCTATAGGTAGACGGAGAGGGCATTTTTGCACCATTTTAGATAGTTGGAGGGCATTTTAGGCCCAATAGGTAGATGAAGGGCATTTTTGCACCATTTTAGATAGTTGAAGGGCATTTCAGGCCCTTTTCCGTCCTGTACATACATATAGAAAGCTATATGTATTTTTTTTTGTAATGTAATATCTATTATGTAAAAGAAAATATATGCATACTATGTATCTCATATTTTTTTTTTTTGTGAAAAGTACATGTAATATAGATTTATGTCATTATTTTGTTTTATGGGTGCCGCTGATTATATATCCATGACAAGAGCACTTTCAAGGTTTGCACCACATATAATATGTCACACAGTCAATGATAATGAAGAACGTATTAGGGCGATGTTATCAAAGGAGCAGTACAAGAATTTTTTGTCATAAGAATATTTGTGATGTCTACATGAAGAAGAAGAAATATGTAGTCCAGGCGCAATTAGACAGATGTATTATGTCACAAATGTATTATAAACTTTTGGGGGGCATGTGCATGTATTTGTATTTTATATATAATGCATATTCATATGTACTTTTGTACGGTGTTGGATTTGTCTTTGAATTATTCTATGTCATTTTAGAGGGTAAGATATGTACTTATTTGTATTTTTTATTGTTTAAGGTATGTATCATGTATTTTTTGATTTCTTATTTGTATATGTATATAGTTGTCCTTTTTGTTATCATATATATATATATATATATATATATATGAGTCGGATATGTATTTCTATAAATACATATACAGATATATATGTATGTTTTGTACTGTAAATAGATATGCTGATTTGTATGTCTATTTATTTTGGATATATTTTTGAATATGTATATGTGATATAGATATTCGTATTTTAATATAAAAGATAGAGATAGAAAAGTAAAAAAAATATAAAAAGAAAAAAAAAAGAAAAAGACAGAAAAGAAAAAGAAAAATCCAAAAAAAGAAGTGAAAAAGAAAAAAGAAGAAGAAAGAGAAATAGAAGCTAGAAATAGAAGTGTAAAAATAAAAGTCAAAAAAGAAATAAAAAATAAAAATATAAAAAAATAAAAAAACAAAAATAGAAAAAGAAAAAAATATGAGAAAGAAGAAAAAATAAGAAAACGAAAAAGAAAAAAAATGACAAAGAAAAAAAGAAGAGAAATAGAAGAGAGAAAACAAAGTGGGATGAAAAAATGAAAAAGAAATTAAAATTAAAAAATAAAGCTATAAAAAAATAAAAAAAAAAA
>NW_025820511.1:0-1251 GCF_002878395.1 Capsicum annuum
TGTGTCGAATGATTTGACCTTTTGGTCTTAATGGAGTCGCTTTGAACTCGAATGTGAAAGAAATCCACAACATGTTTGATTATGATAAATGGGTAGCATGATGGCTCCCGATGTATACTTATATATTGATGAAATTTGTTTTGTTACGGATTGTCTTTGAAATAAGCTGCGCTAAGTCCGGGAGTACTCTTTAGCACCGAGTGAGAGGTATAAAGTGAACTTAATTCCTTGGTACTATGTGCCCCCGTAGGACGTGAGCCTGAGGCTGATTTATATAGTGATAACTACTGTTTTTAGATTGATATTGGAAGTCCTACTCTAATGGCAAGGATAGGAAGACTCTCCCCAACGTGGTTTGGACATTGGACTCCATGTGGTTCACATGGTTTATGTCGGTTATAGGATATCCCAGTGTGTGTGTTTCCTTGTGTCTATGGTGAATGGTGAAGTGATTTGAAAGTGGAATTGTGAAAGTTATTCTTTCAAAAGATTTAAATGATATTTACATTATGAGAATTAATATTCTTGATAAACTGAAAGTGATTAACAAATTATATGATGACTTACATGTGTTATTGTACTTATTTCATCCTTTCATGATTATGATGATTTTCTTCGGGCTATGTGAGTCTTTCATACATCTTGCATATTTCTTATAAATATTTATGATGGTGATGTTTATAAAACTGCATACACCCCCATATACTCGGTTCTTTTTCATGGTACTGACCCATATCTTCGAATTCTGGGCTACATTTTCTCAGAATATAGGTTTAGGTGCTCAGTTCCAGGTTCGACAGTATTTCTTCGGGCACGCTGTTCTTCATTCTCTGTTGTGGTGAGTCCTCATGTTTCAAGGACGTGATGTCTGATGTTGGTTTCACGGAATTGTTTATATTTAATAACTGAGTATGATTCGGTTGGGGCATGTCTCAATGGCTCGCTGGTTTTATTGATTTTCTTAGAGGCTTGTTAGACTAGTATAGATGTTGGGAGTTGACTAATAAGTCGTATTTTGTTATCTTTCTGAAATTCTTTTATTCTTGGATGATGATTACTCTGTTGATATTTGAGGGTTATTTATGAAAACCCCATTGATTTATGTTGAACTGAATGAAAATGGCTCAAAGGATTAGCTTAGGGCTACTCGTAGTCTCAAGCACCATGTGACGCTCCGGGACCCATTTTACGGGGCGTTACATAGAACTTATTTGGTTATGTTTGTTATCTTAGTTGTTAGTTCGTGGGGTC
>NW_025820512.1:0-1020 GCF_002878395.1 Capsicum annuum
ATACATATAAATATATATAAATATAACATCATATACAGAGGTAAGGAACAAGGCTTTGTATGAACTTTAAAAACCTTAACCTAGCCTATGCAGCATAACCGTCATATAATAAGTCATTCATGGGCTATATGGACCTAGCTCTCTCCTAGCGGGTAGGGCCCTAGTATATGTAGCTGCACGAACCAAAGAATATTCATGTCTTTATATACCTGTATGGGGAACTTGAGCCTCCAAACATAATCAAGGTAACTTCAGCACCAATGTATATGATATGGAGGACTCAAACCTCCCATTAATATATTCATTCTGGGGACTTCTACCTCCCATATATATAGACTACCACACCTGCTAGTGTGTATTTCTGGTGTTAGTCTATAGGACTCCACTTCCATTGCCCGACAACATATTTCACTTTAAAGCCTATTTAAAACATTCATTACACATACTGTAATACTTGTACTTTTCATAGCATGAAAATTTTTCCTAAGAACATTAGAAGCGTTCTTTCAAAGATGAATTCACTTTTTAACATGTGGTATTTTTAAGGTTTTCACTTTTTTTTCATTTGGAAAATTTAATAAGGTTTCAATTGATAGAAAATTCACCCAAATCCGACACCTAGGAAATGAGTTAGAGTCTTTTAAGTGATACAGCGTATCACTATAGCCTTCAGTGTGTTGCGAAGATAGCTCACATTGAAATTTTCAATATTCAGTGTTGCTTTGCGATAGTAGTGCGTTGCACCAAACTTCCAGGTCGCAGACAAGATGGAAACACGATAGCTCCGCATCGCGCCACCAGGCAATTTCCCATTTGTCACTTTCCATTGACTTGGTGAGATAGTGGCTTGTGGCGCCAAGGATGAAAATTGGGATATTTTCTTGGACATTAAAGACGCATCCAAGGGTTAAAAGGGTTAATTTCTCAATCCTATATAAACACAATAAAACATGATTTAGTCATTCTTCACCCCAAATAGACTAGTTTCTATAAAGTTTCTCTCAAGATAAAGCTAGGATT
>NW_025820513.1:0-14982 GCF_002878395.1 Capsicum annuum
TTTCAGTATATACCGGACTGTCAGATACAGTCATCCATGTTATCAGTTTCAGTATCAATCATGACAGTTATCGGTAAAACATGTATTAGCTTACAGGTCATGATATCACGTATTTATAATCCCAGTTTCTATATATGTGTGTTTGCACTCCCACGTTCATATTAGTCAGTCAGTGTTGTTCATGCATGAAACCCTTTATGTTCAGCCTACCTTCCTCGTATACTCAGTACTCTAGTTGTACTGACGTATTTGTGCTATAGTGCTTTCTTTTCATGTTACACCATAGGTTCCGAGACACGAGCTCCAGCCCAGCAGTAGCAGTAGCATTCTAGTCGCAGAGACATAGTGAGTCCTCATTGATTCGAGGACAATATGATTTAATTCATTTATTTATTTCTTTAGTTCAGTTTTATAAAGTTAGTTGGAGACATGTTCCTTCAACTCCTTATTCAGATAGTTTAGAGGCTTTCAAATTTACGTTCAGAGTAAGTTGTTTTGGGTATTTTCACCCATATAGTTGTATTCAGTTGAATCTTATGGCCTTACAGTTCTATGTATTCCGCATTATTATATCATGATTTGTAGTATACAGGTACAAATATCAGTCATGGGTTAGCTTGTGGTCCCTCGGGGTCATGAGCACGTTGTAGCATTCTGGTTCAGCGAATCGGGGTGTTATAGCTACTTTTGGGAGCAATTATGGATGTTCGAGACACTTTCAGGCTTGCTCGTGATCAAAGTAGGTGCGGAAATTGAAGAAGAGCAGAGAAGATGACTGCCGAGACTTTCAAAGTTAACATGTGGACCAGATATAGTACATATGGACCACATTTGGGCAAAGCAAGTGTCAGAAGTTCAAAATCACAAGAGCTAACCTGGAGGATTTTTTGGTCCTGGCACTTGCGGTCACCCTGCAATCCATAAAAACTACCTATGTTTAGGGTCAGAGCATAAGTAGTCACCGACTTTTTTTTCTCCTATTTTATTTGGGGTTTAATTTAAGGGTTTCCTCCTGTACAATAAATGCCCCTTACGTGTTTTTAGTAGAAGTTACACACTCTTGATTCTCACAAACATTTTGATTCCAAGATTTAATTTTTGTCTTGCAATTCTCTTTTATTGACTTTGGCTGATTAATTTAGTTACAATTTTGAGTTTTTACTTCTTATTATTATGATTTTATCTTATGCTTTTAATCATGAATGTTATTGATTACTTCACAAGCATGAGCGACTAAAGTGCTATTGTTGTTCTGAACTAATACCCATGCATGCATTCCATTATCTTTACCTTAATAGTTATTCCAATGGCTGTAAACATTAGGATCCCACCTAGATTATTGCTACTTACACTAAAAAAGGATTAGTGACTAGGAAAAGATAATGGCAGCTGTAATTTGGAGTTTTACTATCTATCCACGTTACTAGGTACTATCTAACATTACTAGGTACTATCTAAGTAAGATGGTTAGATTTTATCTAATAACTTGAGACTCAAAAGATAACAGTTAACTGGGATCAAGATAAGGGTTAGTAAGGAGATATCCTGAGACTTAAAAGGTAAAGGGTGAAATCTGTTTGCTCGTGCAAATGACTGTAGATGGTACATAACTTATCGATTCTATATGCAAGGTATCAGCTTGGTTCAACATAGAAGGATAAGTCTATAGAGTTGAGAATCCAGGGGAACACAATCCTAGTATTCAGTTACGACTGATTACAATCAAAGTATATATTTGCTACTAGTTAGACATTGATACTCAAATCCCCCCATTTATTTTTCTAGTTCTGGCCGTTGATTACAATAACTGAGAGCCATGATTCCATATATTCCCTTGGGATTCAACCCCAAGCTTTATTGGATTACTATATTTAGCAGCGACCGTATCATTTTTTTAGAGGAGGTGTAGCTTTAATTTCACCAAATTTTGGCGCCATTACAGGGGAATACGATGTTGATTTATGATTTGAAATTGTTCCAGTTTTTAGGTATTCCTTTTTTTTCATTAGGTATACATCGGTGTATGCCTAGTAATTGGAGTAGAGGCAATCCCTTACTCCTATAGAATCTGAATATTGAGAGGATCCTAAAAATACCTAGTAGGATAATAGAGCTAAAAAGAGATGATTTGCCTTCTCTTCCTCCTGAAGGAGCTCAGGACATTGTTGATCGATAGACTGGTGAGCTTTTAGCTCAAGCTAAAAATGAGAGAAGGGTAGTAGAAGAAGCTCAGTGCATTGCTCAGGAGACAAAGTTAGCAGAGACTAGAGGAAGACCACCAAGTAGTACTCCGTGGAAATCAAAATAGAATTAGAGAAGGCCGACCTCAAGTGATCCCAACATACAGTATGTTCAGTCGTATGAAGATGATAAAGAAGATCTAGGATACATTGAGCTGACAAATATTGGAGTCATAATTTCTCATGTTTTGCCCCCTGATGTCAAGTTCAATAATTCTAGTGTATGATTCAGCTCTTACACTTGAAGGGCGTGTTTGCGGGGTTGCCTATAGACAACATAAATATGCATCGAGAAAATTTTACTAGGATCTGCATTTCATATACCATACATGGGGTATATTAAGAGGAACTTAGACTGAGGTTGTTCCCCCTCTCACTTACTGGAGAAGAATCTTTATGGAGATGAGCACTTCCAAGAAGATCTATTACTACATGGAATGAGCTACATATATAATTCTTTAACATATTCTTTCTTTTATCTAAGGTATTGTAGCCCAAAGAAGAGATTTATAATTTCAGGTAGCTGCGGTCATAATCTATGTATGAGGCATGGTTTAGGTTTATGAAGAAGCTTATCTTGGTACCCAATCACCGAATTTCAAGGACAAACTTATTGGAGGTATTCTATAGAGCCTTGATTATCAATTCCAGAGCAATTCCAGACACTATCTTCGAAGGAGTCTTTATAAGATTATGATAGGAGATAGCTTCAAGTATTATAGATCAGAGGTTCTGACATTTATGTCATTGGAGCTTCTGGTGAGTGGAGAATAACTGAGGATGCTGTAGCTCAAGAAATTTCATTATTAAGGACTGAGTATGCCAAATAATTCACAACAATAAATTTTGAAAAGGTTAATGCGGTAGGAGCATAGGGAGAAGTCTCTAGAGTTCATGAGTCTGAGATAATAGAGGAGGCAAAGTATGTAGATCGTTAGTTGACGGTTTTCTGAGCCCAAGGGCAAGGGAACCAAGGTCAGAACTATTATGATGATAAAGAGAGATACATTTCACTTGGAAAACGAGATGCAGAATCAAGAATAGAAGAAATATTGACTAAGCTGATGAAGGGTCAAGAGAGCTAAGAAACTTGCCTTAAACAACTCAAGGCTGATATTTTAGGATTGACCCAAAAATTTTAGTCACATTCAACTACTATCAACATGTTAAAGCAGTAGTATGGGCAAATCTCTGCCACCTTGGCCCAATGACAGGCTGGTATCTTTCATAGTGACACTATACAGAATCCCCCAACACTAGTGCATTATCTAGCTATTAACACTAGGAGTGACTATCCACTTGATGATCATTTTTTTCCTGCTACTAATAGTCCAAAGAAGGGTAATATTGTTATGGATGAGCCATCTGGAGCTGAATTAGAGAAGTTGACTTATAGTGATGATAATTTTGAGAGTGATGGCGGTGATGACAGGATTGCAGAAGAGCTCTACGATATTGTGCAATAGTTTGGAATAAATTTTCATAACCATTAGCAGAAAAAAGGTAACCTAAGAGCAGTCACCATCCCATATTCTATTAGGCCTTATGATATTAATCAGGCTCTATGTGATTCGAGAGAAGGAATAAATTTAATTCCATTGGTGATTTAAATGGTGTTGGGGTTAGGAGAACTCAAGCCTACATCTGCAAGGCTATTGATGGCTGGTTCATCTTTAAAGGAGCCATTGGTTATTATGCACAATGTTGAGGTAAAGTTGTATCATTCACCTATTCAGTAAATTTCATAATTTTAAAATGTGAAGTGGATGCCTAATCTCTGATTATCTTAGGTAGAACCTTTTTGTCCATTGGTCGAGTGTTGATTGATATGGATCTATAAGAGATCACCTTCAAATGGAATACTAAGCAAATAGTATTG
This sequence comes from Capsicum annuum, assembly GCF_002878395.1. Lineage (NCBI taxonomy): Eukaryota > Viridiplantae > Streptophyta > Magnoliopsida > Solanales > Solanaceae > Capsicum > Capsicum annuum. Next base: position 4,120 of record NW_025820513.1, read on the forward strand.
AATATATGTATGAGAGTTCAACAGCCTGATGATATCAGAGTGGTAAAAATGACAGATGTTGTAGGTGAGGATGTGCTTGCATTATATATGCTTATTAAGGAAATATTAAGGGTAGAAGAATTAACACCAGTGATCATAAACTTTAAGAGGGAAGGTATAGATGAATATGATGAGCTAGTTCATGCACTACATGGCATAGGTTCTTATAAATATACCTGTAAAAAGTTGGATCTTGATTTAAAGAACAGAACCACACCTCTTTCAAAACTATCTATTGAGGATCTGCCGATATTAAAATTTATGACCCTCCCATCTCATATGCAGTATGCATTCTTGGGGGCTAACAAAACCTTACAGGTGATCATTTCAGTAGATTTGGCAGAAGCACAGGTGAAAGCCTTGACATCATTATTGCAAAAATTCAAGAAAGCTATTGGGTGGACCATTACTGATATCATAGGGATTCTACCATGTATATGCACACACAAAAATACAACTTAATCCGAAAAACATTCCAGTATTGAGCACTATAGGCGTCTGAATCCTCCAATACAAAATATGGTGAAAAAATAATAATCAAGTGGTTAGATATTGGGATGGATTTTTTTCAATATGTGCCAAAAAAAGAGGAAATCACAGTGGTTCCAAATAAAAAGAATGAATTAGTATCAATGAGGTCTGTGACCAGTTGGAGAGTCTTCAAGGATTACAGAAAGCTGAACAAGCAGACACAAAAGGATCACTTCTCTATGCCACTCATAGATCAGATGATGGATAGATTATCATGAAAGGGTTGGTATTATTTTCTTGGTGGGTACTTGGGTTACAATCAAATAATTATTGCACCCGAATACCAGGAAAAGACTATTTTCACTTGCCCCTATGGAACTTTTGCATTCAAGAGAATGTCGTTAGGGTTATTAATGCGCTTGCCAACTTTTAGAGATGTATGATGTTCATATTCTCTGATATGGTGGAAGACACTATCAAAGTATTCATGGATGACTTTTTATTGGTTGGAGACTCATTTAATGATTGTATGGACCATTTAGCCAGTGCACTACAGATATTTAAAGAGTGCAATTTGGGGCTAAAATGGTAAAAATGCCACTTCATGGTGGAAAAAGGTATCGTGCTAGGGCACAATATCTCCAAACATGGTATTTAGGTATACAAAGTAAAGATTGAGGTTATTGAGAAATTACCACCGCCAGTGTCAGTTAGAGGCATACTGAGATTTTTGGGTCATTCAAGCTTTTATAGGAGGTTCATCAAGGACTTCTCTAGAATTGCAAGTCCTTTATACAAGATTTTAGAGAAGGAGGTGAAATTTGTGTTTGATTATACATGTCTCAAGGCTTTTATATGCCTAAATGAGAGATTGATTTCGACATCTATTATTGTGTCTCCTAAATAGTCTGCACCTTTTGATGTAATGTGTGATGCAAGTGGAGTAGCCTTGGGAGATGTTCTAGGCCAATGAAGAGAAAATATACTGCATCCTATCTACTATGCCAGGAAATCTTTAAACCCCGCCTAAAAAAATTATACAGTTACAGAGTGAGAGCTACTTGCGGTGGTTTTTTTCTTTTGAGAAATTTTTGATCTTATTTGATTGGAACAAAGGTCATAGTTTATACTGACCTTCCAGCCTCGATATACCTGATGGAAAAAAAATGCCAAACCAAGATTGATTCATTGGGTGCTCTTGCTGCAGGAGTTTGATTTTGAAGTAAAAGACTGGAAGGGGGCAGAAAATCAGGTTTCAGATCACTTATCCAGGCTTGAGGATGAGACAATACAGAGACTAGGGGATAATATCGATATAGATGATACATTCCCAGATGAACAGGTTTTAGCAACATCTCAAGACCTAATACCTTAGTTTGCTGATTTTGCCAACTTTTTGGAAAGTGATATGGTCCCAGAAGATCTTCCCTTCCAGCAACAAAGGAGATTTATGCATGAGGCTAAGATGTTCTTTTGGGATGAGTTGTACCTATTTAGGGTTTATACTTGTGGTGTGATTTGGAGGTGTATCCCAAAGGTAGAGATGATGACCATTCTAGAAGCTTGTCATTCATCACCAGTTGGGGTTCATCAAAGTTGCACACGTATCATCTACAAAATTTTATAGTGTGGGTTTTACTGGAATTTAATTTATAAGGATTCTTATGATTTTGCTAAATCTTGTGACTAATGTCAGCCTCAAGGTAATATTTCACGATGCCATGAACTCTTTATATACCTATTCTGAAGCTATAGTTATTTAATATGTAGGGGATCAATTTCATGGGCCCGTTTATGAGCTCCTATAGGATGAGATATATTCTGATAGCAATTGACTATGTGTCAAAATGGGTGGAGGTAGTTGCGCTTCCAGATAGTGAAGGTAGAAGAGTCACCGCCTTTTTGAAAAGAAATATCTTTTCTCGATTTGGCACTTTATGTATAATTATCAGTGATGGTGGGTCTCACTTATGCAACCGCTTGTTCAAAATTCTTCTTGATATATATGGTGTAAGGAATAAGGTGGTGATACCTTACCATCCTCAGACTATCGGACAAGTAAAAGTCTCCAATAGAGAGATAAAGTCCATATTGTCGAAGAGTGTGAATGCCAATAGAACTGACTTCTAGAAAGTTAGACGATGCATTGTAGGCCTACCAGACAACCTATAAGGCCCCCATAGGTACCTCTCTATATCAGTTTGTATACGACAAAGCATGCTATTTGTTGGTTAAGCTTGATCATACGGCATAATGGGCATTGAAAATACTAAATTTTGAGCGGTGTGATACAACAAACATAAGGTTGAGCAAGGTGAATGAGTTGGATGAATTTCAAAACCGTGCTTATGATATCTCAGCTATATACAAATAAAGAATGAAGTTGTACCATAAAAGAAAGATTGAGAAAAGAGTATTTATACCCAGTGATTTGGTCTTGTTATATAATTTAAGACTATGCTTGTTTCCTGGCAAGCTAAAATCTAGGTGGACTAGACCATTCACTGTGGTTAAGCCATTCCTAAATGGTTCTATAGAAATAAATAGTGATGGTGATATCTCGTTCAAGGTAAATGGGCAGCGAGTGAAGCATTACATGGAAACCTGGAGAAAGTTAGGGTATGTGTTGACATGGACCTCGACAAAGTTTGAGTAGCCAAGGGAACTGAGTTGTGCTGCCACGGTAGACAGGTGCTTAGCGCGTCCCAGGTATGTTCTCACTTCCCTTTATTTTATATTATTTTAGCGTATTGAGGACAGTACGTAGTTTCTTAGCTAGGGGTGGGGTATACCATAGCCGCCATGGGTTTTTGTTGTCGTGCTTCTTTTTATGTTGATTGTGGTATGGTTGTAGAACCGACATGTCTAGGATAATTTATTTTGTATTATGTTTTATTTCATGTTGTGTTGTGTTTTTGTGTAATTAGGAGATTTTTAAGTATTTAGGGAAGTTATCATGTTTTAATGGGATTTTGAGAAAAATTATACCCTTATTATATTGTATTTTATGTAATTAGGAGATTTTTAAGTATTTAGGGCAGTCATTATATTTTTATGGATTTTTGAGAAAAATGATACCCCTCTAAAATGTGTGTTTTAGAACTATGTGAATGTATATATGTGTGAACATTGTGGATCTTGTTATGATATTAGGATTAGGGAAATGATAATCACTAACAATTGCATGAACTGGATAAGTAGTAGTTTGTGATATTGACTTTGTGCCATGTGTTTGTGAGATGTTACTTAGTTCCCTTTGTGTGTTAATTTTAGAACTTGCCTGGTTAGTCTTGCCTAGGTTATAGGATAGTCGGTTAGGAAAGGATCATAAGTCGTTTTTTATTTTAGTCCACTTTTAGCCTAAATGACCTTCTCTGTATGAAATAGTATCCCTTGATCCCTATTTTGGGACTTATAGCCTATTTTTCTTGTTATACCTTTCACTTTTCTATTTGCATTACAATGAACCTGTTTTGGCCCTGGTCCTCCTTGGTCATTGTGCACCTCAACCCAGTCAAAATATCGAGGGTGGCTATCATAGGGGTACATAGTGTAAAATAGGTATGTAGAATGGTAAAATAAGAGAAAAATATTAGTAGGGCCGGGTGTGGTGGCAAAATAAAAGAAAATGAAAAGAAAAGTTGTGAAAAAAATGAAGAAGAAAGAATAAAACACCACACCCAATCTAGATGTGCAATAAAGAATAAAAATGAAGAAATAAGGGTGGAATAAAAAAAATTGGCTAGTAAGTGAGACCCCAAAGTTATTGTAGTGCTAAGGAATCTTAGTCACTTGATATGCTCATATGTACCATACCAGCCTTCAAGCCTATATCACAAGCTGAGAAAAGTCCTATAGTGATCCTGGCCTGACAGTTTGAAAACTAAGGTAAAAAAAATAAGGAAAAGCCTATGGTATTTGATGCACATTAATTGAAACTTCTCTTCTGAGTGAGTGTGTCTCTTGACCATCCCTGCATTAATATGCATTATTTCATATAAGTGAGTGGGACTTCTTTGTTGTGAGGGCACTTGAGTCATATTGCTAGCTATTTACTTATTTTGGGTAGTGTAACTTCTATATATGAGTAACTGTCTGTTGCTAATATAATGACATACCTTGATCTCATTGTATCACATTGTTCTGCTTCACGTTCATACACAGTTGATTTTAAAAAGTGAGATTGGTGGGGGTGTTGTGTCTTGAGCTTAAAGTGTTGATTGTCTACCTTGAATAACTTAGATTCTCCTAGTTGAGCGTCATTTTTTTTGTTGTGTTTTATTGCCTGAGGACATTTAATACCCTGAAGTTTTTCAAGCTCTAGACCCCTTAAAAGATAGGCCACAAAGTTATCTTTCCAACACTTTAAACCTCATCTTAATCTGAGGTCAAGGCAAAAGGTTATGGAAGATTTCCCTTAATGGCCTAATAAACTGCCATGGCTATGACTCAAGGTAACAAGTCGTAACCACTCATGATGAGTCATCATAAGTGAGTCGTATCCACTTCAGTGAATCCCTCTACTCAAGCCTAGTGACATGACTCGTAATCAGTGGCTACGAGTCGTATAGAGGGATTTGTAGTCACAACAGTATGTAATCCAAAAAATTCAAGCCTTATGTTTTGGTAGTTTTAATAGTGACTTGGACACATACTAAGATCCCAAACATCTCTTAACTTATAGACAAGTCGAACATCCTATAACATTTAAATTCTTGTGAATAATATAACTATGGTTAGATTCAAATGAGCATAACTAAGAGTATACTTGGAATTTCTAAGCTCAAGACCACCAACAAATAAATAATTGAATTATCTTTCTAACAATACTAATTTTGCCTTAATCTGATATTTGGGTGAAAAGTTATGGCCAAATTATTGAAACATTGTCAAAGCTGCCAGTGGTTACGACTCCTACTGACGACTCATAAGCAGATCCTATGGGTTGTCAGAAGGAGTTGCCGTCACGGCAATAGGGTTTGAAATATGGGTTCCCGATGATGACTCAATCCACAACTCGTACACAAACCTTATAAGTCGTCTCCAAACTCGTCGGGACGGCTTCCAGACGTTTTCCAGATGATTTCTAAGGGGATTTTTTTGGTCTTTTCCCACTCTTTTAAACCCAAAACTACACTATTTCACCCTCCAAACAATAGTTATCAAGCATAAATACTACCCTAACCTATCATAACTCAGAAACCATCCATCACAGAGCAAAAGGGGCAATTTTACTCTCCCAAGAACTAGCTAGGGGTTCATCAAGTTCAAGTTCAATACCAAGAAATTTATCCAAGGCTTCAACATTCAAGTATGTGGGGTATTCATCAATGGGTTCCTTCCATCCATTGAGTCCCAAAAATCCCCTTTTTGTTTAAGTATGGATTATTAATCTTCTTTTATAAAATTATCCATGTAAATCATGAATCTAATCCATGTCATCTTAGAAATTTGAATTCAAGCCATGTAAACATGTTTTCCCCATGAAAATTAGATTACTTCATGCTTTGAATTTCAACTACGCATATCATATTCAATTGCTCCCATGTCAAATTATCAAATTATAAATTCAGCCATGTAAAATTGTTATCTTCCCAAGTTTAATACATTCATATATTCAAATTCATAGTTTTTATCAGTTTGGTGACACGTATTATGTTTTGGTATTTGAATTGGGACTTTATGTTACTATTTTAAGTATTGTTATCAAATTTTATATTCATTCAGTGCTGGCGGATTATCAACACCCAATACCTATGCGTTTGCTTACGTTTCAGACTTTTCAAGTAATGAGTCAGTCCATTCACGATTTTACTGTCATATTCAGTTTGTTATGATCACGTTGAGCACTATCAGTTGAGATATTCAGTTGGCCTTAGTCAGAAAAAATGTCAGTTTAGTTGGGAGTAGGATTTGCACCAAGTGAATCCAGGGATAGGGGCTCACCTGCCAATAAAGGGTGTGACTTTAGTAGCAATCCCTGAGTTCCAAAACTACGTAGCCAACATAGGTTTCGAGAGGTCTTCCTACTAGTTGAGGGTTGACATTCTCTTAGGGGCACCTGCCAGTAGAGGGTGACTCCCTGGTCCTTCGGGACACTAGTTTAGTGGATCCACACAGCCAATGTTGGTACCCGTGGTAAGGTATTGACACCCTTCCAATTGGGGTTACAGGTTGAACCCCGATTAGCTCAGATTGGGGCATGCCGATTACATGATAGATCCCACAGTTTCAGTCAGTACTCAGTCTATATCAGTTCAGGTTTGCTTGACCAAGTAGTTAGATTTTTAGTGATTCAGTCAGTCAGTTTTACAGATTAAATTTAGTTCATGCCTTACTTGGTCTTGAATTCTTAGTTTTACATGTTCATGCATCCATGTTCAGTTGCCATATGTATTTCAGTTAGTCCTTACCTCACGTACCAGTACACTCCAAGTACTGATCGCATACTTTTCTCTTGCTCTATACTGATCGCATACTTTTCTCTTGCTCTGTATTATCTTATAACATAGTTTCGGACGCTCAGTTCCCCGGCCATCCTTAGACAGTTCAGCATTTTCCAACAGCAATAGTGGTGAGTCCTCATCCATCAAGGACATGGCATGTTACTGCCATTATTTCAGCATCTCTTTATGTTTAGTCAGTCGGAGTTAGTTGGGGGGTTTGTCCCATCAACTCCTTAATAATTTTAGAGGCTTTCAGACAGATAGATAGTCAATTTGTTTTGCAGTCTATTCAGTTATTTTCAGACATGTTGAATTGTATTTCAGTATTACATCGTACAAGCATTTTATCAGATTATCTTCCGCAAAGGTTATTTAACTATTATTTTATTCATTGCTCACAGCAGGTACTAGATCATAGCACTGCCAGAAATTGGGCCTATGGCAACATACTTTTTGGCGACAGTTGCAAGTTCGTCGCTATAAATATTCTATGGAAATGCTTTTAACCGTTGATCAATGGTGCATCAATGATGCATCAATGGCATCTTCTTGGTCTTTCCTCCTTACTGCCGTTGGTGGATTGACACTAAACGTGAAAAACTGGCAAGGGTATGTACCTGAATTCCAGACCCCACCCTTAATGAAAGAAAAATAACTTGTAATATGTAAGAAAGAGTAATACTTGTAACGTCCCTGCCGAGGACATTATTCGTATGGAATATATAATTGAAGATTAGAGTAGGATGCAAGGTTGTATCTTTTGTGTGAGAGAGAGAGAGAGATTGAAGAATGACTCTACCTATGTTATAGGTCAATATTCTACATTTCAAGTCTACTGGACAAGGATGATAGAGAGGGTGAACCAGGAATTACTGGTTCAAACTGAGGAGTTTTTGCAAAAACAAGCAACAGAAGATGCTCAATTTAGAAGTCAATTTGGAACACGATGGACAAGGCCTCAATCTAGTACTCTGACAAGGAACCTACTGGACAGGTTAAACAGATTTGCAGGTAACTTGAAGCAAGCTGCAGAGAGTGATGCCAGGATTGAACGATCAGTGAGGGATCATGCAGCACTCATGTAAATCCTTGACCACTGTGCAGTATGTGTTTTATTGAGCATTTATGTTCTTTGTGAAACCTTATATCAGATAACTAGTCATGTGATGCATATATATAGTTGTCACGAATTTCACTCATCAAGACCTGTGGAAAAGAATTGTGACATTCGACGTTGTTGGTTTTGTACATAGACATAGGTTAGTGGGTATTCTTAGGATAGTTGTTGCATTGTGAGCAGTCAAAGAATGGATCTCTTCGATAACTTGTGCCATTGGGATAGCTTGTTGATTTGGTTGATATGTATTTAATATATATGCTACCATTTTCTCAATTTCAATATATATATATATATATATATATATATATATGCTGTCATCTTTTTGAGGATGGTAATATATGCGCAATTCATAGTTTAACAAATCAAAATAACTATATTTGGATTCTTAGATATATGATTTTGACTGCACAACTTTGAAGTTTAATAGGCCATATGCATATGCCATGTATTAGTTGGAGAAGAAGTTCATAGTTAAAGTCATTGCTTACAATGTGATATTACTTTTGTATCTACCCAAGTAGATAGCAGAAGCATAATCTAACCTGGCACTTTTTTCTTTGATAGATTGAATCTGTTATTCCAACCTTGGCAAGACCAATCATGTCATTGGATGCCAATGAAGATGCCATTGTGGGAGCTCTGAAGTAGAGCTTGGTAAGATGATTAACGAGGCTATATGTGCGTTGCGGTTCTTTCTTGTCCTTTATCATTGGTTATGTTGCAACCGTGTTTCTGGAGTAGCTGTAGAATATTCTTTCGTAAACCCCTCAGTTGTGATGTTTGCTAAAGAGCATTACCGGTAAATGTAACCTATTTGTTTAAAAGAAAGTATTTGAAAATTGTCTAATTACTTGTAAGACAGGATCAAGTACTCTTTTTTCTTCAGAGATACCATGTAAAAATTTATCCTGCAAGTTTTGGTGCTTTAAAAGAATACTCTATTAGTGAATACCTATGTTGCTCGGACTCTTCAAAAATTCCATCGGGTGCACGTCGGATCCTTCAAAAGTCGTGCATTTTTGGAGAATTCGGCACAGGTGAGGTAACATTTTTGGAGTGTTTGAGCAACTTAGGTGAATACACAAGAGCAAACATGAAGATTCACCATAAGTAAAATAGTAGAAAAGAACTTAATGACAACTAACAAGCCTGATTGGTGCCTAAGCTTAATAATTTTGAGCAATTGTAGGCATGTGATCTAGTTTAAAGTCCTTCCAAGTCCATCTGCAATTGAGAAATGGTGTTGAACAAATCAATGGACAAATTTGGGTGTCGTGAAGCTATTACAAAAGTAGTTTAGAAAATAATGATCGATCCAAAAATAGTTGAATTTCTTTCCGACATAGTTTAGAAAATAATGATCGATCCAAAAATAGTTGAATTTCTTTCCGACTTCCTAAGTCTTGGTGGATAGTGTTATTTGGTACTTGTTCTAGTGGGAAGTATCAAGAACCTGGCCGAATAGTCGTGCTGCTTACAAGATAGCCCCAGATATCACTGTTATAAAAATAGGTTGAATTTTTTTGTTGGTCCACCAGGAAGGACAGGAAGGCAAGACATTTTGACGGCCACCAGGAAGGACAGGAAGGCAAGACATTTTGACGGCAACAAGGAACTGTTAGTATATATAGTGAAATACAAATGTGTTTCTACACTTAATTTTTGGTGCAAATGGTTTCTTTTAATGATGTTGAAGCCATGTGAGAATTTTTTAGCACTTCACACAAACTGCAATGGTGTAAATTGTAAATATTATCCAGCACTCACTTGATGCTGGTAATTAATATATATATCCTTAAAGGTTAAAAAGAGAATTAAATATTTGAATTGTGGAAGACAAGGTTCGTGACGTCTGTTAGATCCATTTGGGGGACATTTTGTATATTGGATGAACAATCAAAACGTTGCAGTTATAATACTTGTTTTCCACAGACTTATTTATGAAAAAATAAGGAAATAACTGCCTCCATGGACTATTATAAGTTGATGGTGCTTATATTTGCAGAGACAATTAGAAGGTCTTGGTGTTGTCCGCATTGTAGCTGGGTGCATATATGGCTTTCCTACTAATGTTTTCGCTCTCCAGGTACCTACCTCTCTTTTTAAAACTCTCTAATCTAAATGTTTTGACTTGGATTCATGTGTCATAGATTTATCTCGTAAAGACTATTCTAGTAAATCATATTTTTCAACCAAAGCTATATCCAAATATTCGCTTTAACTCATTTCTCCTAATTCGAATCCAAATCCAAGCGTGTGTTGAATATGTGAACAAAAGTCCCACATTGCTATCTGAAAAGACTGGAAAGCTAGTGTAACATCTCTTAATGATACATGGACTTCTGAGAAAATTTGGCCCAAAGCACACCATATCACACCATATAAGAGTGTCTTTGGGCTAGCTAAGCTCAACATGTGCAAGTTCTTGAGAAATAAATCCTAGACCACTTCTTTTTTAAAATAAACTGGAATCGAGTACAAATGCCATAAACTGCTTTTGTTTCCATAATATGGTTGGGTCACCAATACTTAATAGACTTAGAGTCGCTAACAATCTCTTACTGTGAAATTCTAACGCTCCACTGCTAGTGTTGCCTTAATTCTCATGTGAAATAAATAATTTTTGCTTTATTATAAGTGAACCAATTGACTATTAGCCTGAACGAACTCTTGTAATTAAAATTTTATATGTCAATTGGAAGGTTCATTTTTTTGGAACTTCATTATTAAGTGCCAGTTAGAAATTTCATCTTGGTTTGCTAATCTGATACCTGGATTTGGTGATAT
>NW_025820514.1:0-1773 GCF_002878395.1 Capsicum annuum
ACTCTTTCCTGTTTACCCGCTTCTCTTCTTCGTCCTTACTTTCCACCAACTTAGCATACGCCCCTTTCTTGGTCTCCACTTTCTTCTCCACCTCTTCATTCCACCACCAATCCCCCCGATGGTGCCCTGCCCGGCCCCTAGACACACCCAACACCTCACTTGCATTCTCCCTGATGCACCTTGCCGCCCTGTCCCACATACTATCCACGTCCCCCCTAATAGCAAGGGTAAAATTTGAATATACTCCCTCTGTCCGTAAATACTTATCCACTTTTTACTTGGCACATACCTTGAAACGATAAATGGAGGAGTGATTTTACTATGTCACCTTTTGAATATAATAAGTTTTTTTCTTTCAAAAATGAAATGAGAGATGTATTGTATTTAATACCATTGGTTTTATAAATTGGACAACTATTGTTGCACATCCCAAAATAATAAGAAAAGTGGACAAGTAAAGATAGACGGAAGGAGTAATAACTTTAATATTTTGAAAAATGTATTGAGTGATGAATAGTATTTAATAGCAAGGGTAAAATGGTAGAAAAGGGTATATTATCCGTTGATTTTTCAAATTGGACAAGTATTGTTTGACATTTATTTTTAATTTTAGTATAGTGGACAAATATTGTCAGGGGAGGGAGTAGTAAGAAGAGTATCTACATCATTAAGCTTATGTTGAGTTTGTGTGTTTCGAAATCTTGGCTTGCTTTATTAATCTCTTGCCCCGAATTTAATAATACACATTTTATTATATCTGCTAATAATAATGAGTATCTACATTATAAGCGTATGTTGAGTTTTGTCCCTCTTGCAATTCAGGTGTGTTTCGAAATCTTGGCTTGCTTTAATCTCGAGCCCCGAATTTATCCAGACTCATCTTAGTAGTTATACCCAACATAGGGTGATGTGGAATTCTATACAGGGGGTGAATATTAAAGATTCTAATCTTGATTCTTTATTTAATGATTCTGTTATGGAGGTATATCACTTGGGTCATCGTATGATATCCGACGGGTTGTACAATGAATTGCCTAGTTATATAACAATTCTAAGTTCTGTCAATGGATTGATTTGTCTTGTGGATTCTAAATATAATTTGTTTCTATGGAATCCAGCGAATAGAAAGTACAAGAATTACCTTGTCCTAGAGCTACATTGTGGTTTGATAAAGCGCTCATGTATGGTTTTGGATATGATGAGTTTTATGATGATTATAAGTTATTGGGTACCTTTTGTAGAAAAAGTAAGTTCGATCGAGGTGAGCTCAAAATATATAGTCTAAAGAGTGATTCTTGGGGAAGTGTTGACGATTGTCGATTGAGGAAGTGTAAAAGTCGAGAGGAAGTATACATTTCAGGTATCATAGTGAAGGGGAAACTTCACTGGCCTAATGCTAAGGTGAATGGTTTGATAAGTGACTATAAGGAATGGAACATCATATCGTTTGATTTGGCTAACGAGAAATGGGGAGAAGTGGAGCATCCTTGCTACAAAGAGGGATATATTCATTTGTATTTGGGAGTGTTGGGAAGTGATCTTTCCATTTTTTGTGATAATGCGACCTCTCATGTAGATTTTTGGGTTATGAAGGAGTATGGGGTTAAACAATCTTGGACAAAGATGTTAACCGTCAATTATCCTTTTGATACACCGTGGTGTGATTTTTATCTGCCTTGTTTCATGTCAAACAAAGGTGAAATTTTTTTCAGGTTTGTTAAATATCCCATGATATACAAGCTGAAGGATTCTTCATTTAGATATTCAGAGGTT
>NW_025820515.1:0-1950 GCF_002878395.1 Capsicum annuum
TTAGATTTCCCTCAATTTTTTTCTCTGGTTTATGGGGCTAACATGCACTGGGGCCTATTCAGCAGGGGAGCTGAATCCATATAGCCTATGGGTGCCTTTTATGATGGTTAAGCTACATATTCCAAGATAATATTTTACTTTATGCTAAGCCTTGTCTCCCTACCCCAATACTTTGTTTATTTAAATATATATGCATATGCTTGTGTGCATTTAGATTTTGACTAATTTTGGATTATTGATTATAGCATTGTATTATCCCCTTATCCCTGAGTTACATGTTAGTGCTCAACCCACTAACCATCTCCGAATATTATATCCCCACACGATGCAAGAATCGAAAATACTTCTACTTTTTTTGTAAAGTGAATAGGTAATCGTGGGATAACTTGTTTGTCAGATTGAAGTGGTGATCTTCCATACTTTAGAAAACTTCATTTATGTTTGGGGCTTCTTTATGTTGTTGACTCTTTCCTTTAGACTTATTTTGGCTATTGTCGGGGGCATATCCCAACTTTTACTAAGATTCGGTTGGTTGGAGGCTTTATGGATATTACTGTGGACTTGGAATTAATTATTAAATTCTTAGACTTTTTTGGAGTCATACTTATCCATCTGTTTTACGGTTGGAATTCTACTACTATAAGTATATTGTGTTCCACTTGACTAGGGAAAAAAAGTGGTGTTTGATTCTTGTTGGACTTTAGACACCCGTTACGTCCAGGCCCTAGTTCAGGTTGTGACAAAGTTGGTATAAGAGCCTAGGTTCAAGTCAATTGGGTTTCCATAAATCCATGTCACGTAGAGTTTTTTTTATGGGTATGTAGCACATCACACTTATAAAGGAGGGGCTACAAGGAATTTAGGATTATTTCCCTTTCTTGTGATCGTTGTAGAGTCTAGGGTGTTGAAAACTCTTTTAATCCCCATTTGTTCGCCTTTCAAATCATGTCTCCCAAAAGATCTGATACTCATAGAAACTCCCTCGTCCCACTTAAGGACAATATGGATGAACCTCGTCCTACGTATGGGGTATAGACCCAGTCTAGGGTCGCTGCATCTTATTGCCCATATGGAGTTCCACTAGTCTCTATAGATCTTTCTCTTACGAGCGGCACTTCTACTCAATCACCTTCTGGAAATATTGTTAATACTAAGTTCTATCATTTTATTCATCTGTTGACCTAGTTGATGACATCTCAGTTGCGTCAGTTCGAGTTCTGCTGGTATTGCTGTGAGTTCTTCTGGGGTTACTCAAGTTAGGCAGTTTATGAGGTTAAGTCCTTTGGTTTTTACTGGCACTAAGATTAAGAATGATCCTCAAGGTCTTATAGATGAGATAGAGAAGATCTTTTGAGTGATGCATGCTACTGATGTAGAAGGAGTGGAGTTCGCTGCTTATCAGTTGAAGGATAAAACGTATCAATGGTATGAAGAGTAGGACCAGTCTATAGGTGATGAAGCAGAGGTGGCATTGTGGGATGACTTTTCTAGTGTCTTTCTGGATCACTTCTTTTCTCAGGAGTTGAGGGAGGCAAAAGTTGAGGAGTTCATAAATTTGAAGCAAGGAAATGTGACTTTCAAAGAGTATGCCTTGAAATTTGATCAGTTCTCCCGTTATGCTCCGGAGTTAGTGTCTAGTATGAGGGATAGAATGAGAAAAATTGCTTTTGGGTTGTCCCGTAATTTAATTTTAGAGAGTAAGGCCGCCTTGTTGAACAAGGATATGGACATCTCTAGACTTATGGTATATATGCAATAAATGGAAGAGAAAAAAAAAGAAGCAAGTAGAGATGGTGGAGAAGCAGAGTAAAAAGTTTTGATATCCAAATCAGGGTACAGGTTCATAGTAGGGTGGTGGAGAGAGTAGAAAATGGTCTAAGAAAAAGTGGAGCAATTCGGGTTCTTACTCGATGGCTAGTGCTCCTTATCCTAAGTCTTCTGGTGATCACT
>NW_025820516.1:0-1000 GCF_002878395.1 Capsicum annuum
ACAATTTTTCACTCTCTCAAATCTCATTCTCTCTCAAATCTCAAATCCCAATTCTCAATTCTCAAATATTCAATATATTTAATTTCTTAAAGTGAACACTTTAAGAAATTAAATATATTGAATATTTGAGAATTGAGAATTGGGATTTGAGATTTGAGAGAGAATGAGATTTGAGAGAGTGAAAAATTGTGTGAAAAATGATTTGAAATTGTAGGGTATTTATAGGATTTTTTTTGGAATTAAAAAATATTTTTTAAAGTTTTTTTTTTTTTTAATAAATGGGCCCAAACTAGCCGTTTGGACCCAAAAACGGCTATATATCCGTTGGGCCAACGGCTAGTTTGGCCCAAAATCCAAAATATCTTTTTTTTTTTAAATCTTTTCGGGCCGGGCCGGGTCGAGTTGGTTAACCGTCGGGCCTGGACTGGGCTTGGTCCGGGCCGAGTTAGTCGGGCCCATTTTAACAAAATAACCGGCCCGGTACCCAAAACCCTAAAGCCCTAGGGCTTACCGGGCCGGGTCAAACCGGGCCGGGTTAGGTAATCGGGCGGGTCGGGCCGACCACCCCTAATTTGGGGGAAGGGGGTGTTTCAAATTCAGCAGGTAATTTGGGGTCTGTTTAATTAAGTATTGATATTTTTTTGGGGTGTTAATGATGTTATTGATTAATGGAAGGAGTATTATTTGGTGTTTATGGTGTGTATTGTTGTGGTGGGTATGTTAATGGAGTAAAATTTTGTTATCATTCTTGAAAAATTCAATCTCCATTATTGGAGGATAAACTAAGTTGTATGGAGAAAGATGTGTGGAGGAGACAACTCCAAAATTACGAAAATATCCCTCAAAAATTACGAAAATACCCCTGAAACGCGCTTAAGAGCGAGTGTAATACACTCTCTTTGCTGAATCAGCAAAAGGTGTCAAAGTGATACACTTTATGGCTACTTGAGGTATCAAAAGTGAACAACATCCAGTTGAGGTGCCTAAATGAAAGTTCGTG
>NW_025820517.1:0-1148 GCF_002878395.1 Capsicum annuum
AAAAAAAGGAAAAAGAAAAAAAAAAAAAAAAAAAAAAAAAAAAAAAAGAAAATAACGTGAAATAAAAAAATGAAAATAAAATGATAAAAAAAATAAGATGAAAAAAAGGGTAAAAGATATGGGTATATTTGGAGAAAGTGAAATAGTAAAGTGAAAATAGGAAAATGTGAATTAGTGAGAATAAAACATGCACGTGAGTAGTTAATGAGTAAAATAATGTTACTCTTGCTATAAACTGTAATTTTACAAAAGTGTTGGTATTTATTGTAATTATAGTTTTAAGTATGCTACTTTCTGTAATTTTTTCAAAAAAATAAAACAAAACAAAACGGGTCATTTTGCACTGTTGCCTCTAGTTTGTGGTGTTGTTTAATTTTGGCAAAATGACCTTCTGAACCCCTGTACTATGTCGGTTTTGTAAGTTGGACACTTCTACTTATATGTTTGTCATTTGGACCCTGAACTCACAAAAAGCTATATTTTAAACTCTTTGACCGTTGATTTTGTCTATATGACATTAAAATGCTGACTAGGATAAGGAGAGTGATTACACTCGCCTGAAGTGCAAGTGGGGGTAAATTTTTGGCCAATTTTATATTAAACTAATTAAAAAAAATAAAAATAATATTAAAATTAAAAAAAAAAATAAAGAGGGTTTTTTATTCACTTTCTCAAACTTACCCTTTGCACAATTTAAATTTCACTTTCATTTTGTTCCCCTTTCACTCCAAACATGCCCTTTGACACTTAACAACAATGGCTGTCAAGAAATTCCCCCGTAACCCTAACCTAATCAACGGAATCGGCAAATTCTTCTATTCCAAAATGTACCACAAAAATGGCCTTCGGGTTATCCAGAAGAAAAGAGGCGGCAAATACTCCACCCACCCAAAATCCACCGCCGTCGTTGCTCCGCCCTCAACCACCACCATCAAACCATCAAAATTCTACCCAGCTGATGACGTGGAAAAATCCCTCATCAACGAACACAAACCAAAACCCACAAAATTGAGAGTCAGTATTACACCTGGTACTGGTTTGATTTATTCTAGTTGAGAGATTTAAGAAAAAAAGAGTTGTGTTCTTGAAACAACTTGTATGTTTTGGACTGTTACTTGTTAGTGGGTCGTTTAAGGTTAATGGGATTC
>NW_025820518.1:0-1418 GCF_002878395.1 Capsicum annuum
AAGGGTATTTCAAACATTTTGACAAAAAAAAGAGCTTAACAACACTTGTTTACCAAACACATCAACAACTTTTTTTTCAATTTTAGCACTTTTATCCAAACATGTAACTGCTTATTTTTAAAATAAGATTGCTTATTTTTAAAATAAGTTTCAGCACTTTCAAAAGCACTTTAAAGAACGTTTTAAAAGTCACTTTTTTCAGCCTATCCAAACGGGCTCTAAGAAAACCTTAATATTGTTCTTTCAATTTTACCCTTCTTTAAATAAAAAGAACTTCACATAACTAATGAACAAGTAAATGATTATATTTTTTTCACGATATTTAATAAGGGTAAATTAGTAAAAACACTCTTAATTTTCTAGGGGAATGAGTAACTTCTTAAGAGTGTGCCCAAGCTAACACCACTTATTTAAGAACGGATGAAGTCTATAAAGACGTGATTTAGTTATTTAGTTTTGTATGATAATTTATCGTAAACATTTCATTTTATAATCTATTGAAATATTAGAAAATCACGAAAATTTCTAGCTTAAGGTGTATCTATGACATTGTCCTTAGAGATATTTTACCGATTAAAATGTATCTTCTAACACTCAATAAGCTATTCTATAATTAAAAGACAAAAATCAACAAAGATTTATTTATCAAAAATAGATAACCCTATTGGGTTCGAAATCGAGAGGGCGTCATGCGGAAGTTAATAGTTTGCAAATCATAGAAGACGATAATTCATACGATAAAGAAAAACATACTAAAATGACATATTATTAATATGATTTGGTCAAACAACCTACATATGAAAAACTAATATAAAAAAACATAAAAATCGTTGGAAAAAAATCTTCCCCTAAACAAGACTCTTAAATGATTACATTGTGGATGTTATTATGTTTTTGGTATGAGAAGAGGGGTCTTCTATTAATAGAGGTCCAAAACCTTTCTTCTAAGAAAAGGGTTAGTCAAATATGAAAAAAAATTACATTTTCCTTCAGGAAAAGTAAAAGTAATTACGATATTACTTTTATTTTCCTTCTAAGAAAAATAAAACTTAAATTTGGTAAGAAAATCAGGGCAAAAGCCCTAACGAATTTCTCCCTTTTGGCTTGATTTTCTTGACATAATTTGATCCACCTTTTTCGCATGCATGATCTTTGTTCTTCACACAATCTTCATGACTGCTGCTTACCATGGTTAAAAATAAGATTTAAAATATTATGGTTAAAAGTGGGTTAAAAATTAATATTTTATTTTTATTTTTCAAGATGCAGCAACAGGATTGTCGAGATATGCTTAAAACTTCTTCTCCATAAGTAGCTAAACAAAAACGTCATCATCGCCAAACTGATTTTAGCTTGATTTTGAAACCGCTCTAAACCTGTTTAATCTCATCTCACCACACTATTGGACCTTTGAACTA
>NW_025820519.1:0-1618 GCF_002878395.1 Capsicum annuum
AATACTTTTTAAATTAGTTAAGAGTTTAATATGAATTTTTTCTTACAATTTATCTTTTTATTTTTTTTAGATTCAATGTCAAATATCACTGTTTAATTCGTCATTTTGCCACGTCATTGTGTGTGCATTGCACACTTTATACTTTTATCTGATTGATAAAATATTTTTCAAATGATTCAAATTTTGGGTGGGTTAGGGGCCTGATAGGTACAAGTCAGAGTTGAGGGATTTAAGTGAAATTTTAAAATAAGTTTAGGGTCCTATCGATGACTTAAGCCAAGATAATTTGAAACATTTCATACATTTTGATCGTAGGCTCATAAATTCTACAAAAAATATTCTTGATTCTACAATTAATGCTGATATTCATACAAAAAAATTATTCGATATCTTTAGAATGAAGCGGGTGGAATTGAAAATGCAGGATTTATTCAACAAAATGCTCATAACTTTGTACAAGCACATAAGAAAAATATAATTAATTGTGAAGATGCTCAAACTTTGATAAATTATTTTATGCATTTGCAATCAAAGAACTCAAACACATTCTATTCTTTTCAAGTTGTTGAAGAGAGAGCTTGTGCAATTTTTTTGGAGAGATAATATATCTAAATTACACTATGAGAGTTTTGGCAATGTGATGATTTTTGACACACTTATCTTATAAATAGGTATGATAAGATTTGTGCTTCATTTGTTCGTGTGAATAACCACTGAAAAAGATACTTTTTTTGACTATGCATTCTTATGCAATGAAATCAGTGGTTCCTTTATTTTGTTATTTCAAGCATTTTTCCCGGCAATGGAAGAAAGAATAAACAATAATAATTTTTATCTATCAAGCTCCTGTCATAGCTTTGACCATTAAAGAAGTCTTTTCTTACACATGTCATTGATTTTGTGATTGACATATTGACAGAAAGGCTCAAAAAAATATATCCCAATTTTACTTTAGATCGAGATTTGAATGACATATTGACAGAATTTGAATTAGTATGACAGAAAATGATAATGAATGATATTTATACTTGGCTTCAAAAGTTATATGATTTGAAAAAATAAGTGGTGTCCTTTATTTAACCATTCTACTTTCTCAGCAGACATCAAATCAACTCAAATAAGTGAGAGCACAAATAGAGTCTTCACAGAAATATCATGCAAGACAATAAGTATAATTGAGTTTGTAAAGTATTATCAGCAACGTACAACTAAAATGTGAGATATTAAAACAACCAAACATTATAAATTTTGAGGAAAGCCTAAATTTTTCATAAGAGTATTGTGAAATATTAAAGCATGCTGCTAGTGTGTACACAAGATTTCAACATGATTTTTTGTAAAGGTTAACAAAAAGAAGAATCAATGTTGAAACTGGTGGCAGTGCTACAAAATATACAATTTTAAAGGGTGAAAGTGGATAAACTAAAGTTATCTAGTTCATTTTCCTTGAAAATTCTATTGTTTGTAGTTGTCATATGTATGAGTCTATGAGTCGATTATTCTATAAGCACTAAAAATTTTATTTTTTGAGTTGTTTTTTTTTTTTTTGGCATTCTGAAAAATACATTCTTAAAGATGGTTTAAAAATACTAAGCATGAAAATAAGATTGAAGAATAT
>NW_025820520.1:0-1317 GCF_002878395.1 Capsicum annuum
AAGCATCTAGTGGTCAATTCAAGGTTTCTTCTCCATAATTGAGAATCCTTCAGGCATGTTACTCTTCCCCAATTATTTATTCATGAAAAACATGTACTTAATTGGTTTAATTGGATGTTTTTAAATATGGATTTCCAGCATGGTTGAGGGTTTTGTCATGGTTGATTCTTAATTGTCTTCCCATGATTTACTATGCATTGTTTAGCTTTATTAATGGTTTATAAATTATGGGGTGCATGGGTATGGTGAATAATCTAAGGGGTCATGATTTTGCACAAATTGATGTTTTGAAATTGGAATTGGTTTTGAATAATCGTGTTCCCTCAACCTACTCATGTAAATGGCTTTGAATTATGAAATTATCACTTGGTTTGACCCACTCACCTATTTTATTGCATTCCATAAATTATTACACAATGAACCTAGATTTTGAAAGCCTTTTTGGCTGTGATTTGATTTAATAAATAAAAGGGGTTGAGACATTCCCCAAATTTGAATTAATAAAAATAAAGGGAGTCGAGGCATTCTCCCAAGTTAATGTGATTTTTATGGCATAGAGATAAGCTTGCAAGTATAAGGGTATGGTGATACCTATGGTGTGCTTTAACAGTTGGTTCATTTGTTAATAAATGGGTTATGTGAAACTTGTTTTAATTGGGCTTAATAGGGGTTATGTAGCAAAGCCATAAGGGTGTGGGTCTTGGATGATTTATACTGGAAACTCATGTTTGCAAACATGAGGGTTGGTCTTGTGACCTATGTGCATAATTTACTTTATTGATTTATTTGTATCTTACATTGACATGGGGTTGGGACATTCCCTGGTCTTTCTTGATACCTCCAGTTCATACCGCTAGCACGCACTGGAGCCTTTTCAATATGAGGAGCAGAACCTATATAGACCATGGGTGCCTGTTATGATGGTTGAGCTATATAGTCCAGGATAATGTTTTACTTCATACTAAACCTTGTTCCCTATCCCAGCATATTAATTATATAAGTAAATGATGATGTTCACATGGTTCTGAATTGGATTTGACTTTGCATTATATTATCCCCCATCCCTAAGTTACATGCTAGTGCTCAACCCACTAACTATCTCCAAATGTTGTATCCCTATGCGATTCAGGCATCAGAGATACCTTTTCTTTTCCTGTGCAATTTTAGGTGGATTGGTTAGTTCGTAGGTTATTATGGTGAAGTGGTGAGCTTGCATTATCCGAAAGACTTGGTCATTTCATTAATTGCCTTTCATAGACTAGAATTGAAGAGTTTACATTATCATTAACATTATCATTGTCATTGTCAGGGTCGGAG
>NW_025820521.1:0-1123 GCF_002878395.1 Capsicum annuum
CTTGTTTTTTTTAACTTTAGCTTTAAAGATCCAATTTTTACTCGAGATATCACAGTAATGTGAACAATGAGTTGTCAAAGAAAACTGGTTTACTTATGTAGAACCAACCAAAAAGAATAAATTGCTCTCTGTGGTTTAAAATAATTTTGATACTATAAAAATAAAAGGCTGAAAATTTAAATTTTGATTGAAGTGATAAGACTTTTACTTTAAAAAAACAAATACTAAAAAAGAAGTATTAATATATTTAAAATCAGGTGGGTCCAATAATGGTAAAAAGGTAATTGTGCCTTTAAAAAAATTCCAAATAAGAAAAAACGACATTTATTTTGGGACGGACAAAAAAGGAAATGGCGACACATAATTTGGGACGGAGGGAGTTGTATTTTTATTTGGTTCGAAGGATATCATGTGCCTCAGCAGAGATGTAAAGTTCTTCTCTCCTCTCTTTGTCTTACATATCTAGTTCTGTAGCTTAACCCTTACTTTTACGATGTAAGGGCAAAACGCATGTCAAAAGTTATTTAATTTCGCTATTATGAGTATTTTTGGGAATGTTGGAGACTTAATTAAAAAGTATTAATACTATGTAATATTGATTGGTAATATTTATGTCTATTAACATTCTAAAATTAAATTATAAAATATTATTTTTTTTAAGTGGGCCCATAAGGCCCGCAACCCACAGAGTTATAGTGTGGGCTTGATATTTTTTGGCTCATCATTTTGATAGGCTAGCCCAACCTGACCCGTCAAACTCAAAGCCCGTGTGGGCTAGCTCAGATTGGTTGAGCCAACCCGTACTGACATCTCTACAAAAAAAAAACTCTACATTATTGATACTCAAAGGAGTCTTTGGAATCTTGAAGAATGCACCGAGGCGAATTCAGGATTTCAAAACACGGATGTATGAATGTGAAATTCATCAAGATGACCTACATTATGCATATTATACTAGACAAGGAGCCCAGAAATGGGGACAAAACAAGAACAAATTCCATGAAAATGTGCACCAAGATCATAAATAACATACATACCAGGATTATCTAGGCTCTAGGGTACCCCCCACCCCCACCCCCACGCAAAACTTTCATCGTCACCCTATAAGACGAGGCCAACTTAT